>NC_056743.1:1502735457-1502737957 GCF_019279795.1 Protopterus annectens
TAGCAGTAGCAATTTTAAAATGATTGCCCACTAGTAGTGCAAAACCTTGTTCCTACATCCCATAACTCTCAACTATCCAGATTTTTGCAGAATGCACAGATTTTTTTTATCTCAAAATGTCGATCTGTTAATCAGAAAATGTTGTTTTTCTGACAAATTACTTGGATGATCTAAGGAATGAAATTAGGAAATAATGCCATAAATTTGAGTTTCAGACTTCATATACTTTAGAAAATCCATTTTAATACATACCCTGTTATTCTGGCAACTTTCAAAGTTTATAAGGGCAATATTTAAAATCTGTCCTTATTTTCGGGCCTTTGTACCCCCTTTATGTCAGACTTTGTCCAGATTTCTTGGGCTAAGAGGTTGAGAAGTGTGTACAGCAATGGACTACAGCTATGATTACAAGGTCATACTATACATTAAATGAGCTGTGTTGAAAATGTATCAAACATAATAGTTACTGTATTTGACAGCTGTAGATAACTGTAACCCTTTTTATTGTAGGTTTAGAATCCTGTAATGGCTGTAGACATAGTAAAAAGAAATATGGTGGTATAACTTGAGGGCAGAACTGCCATCCATTTAAACTATGAAGGAAGTAAGGCAAGACCGAGTTTGTACACAGTGACTGCTTCTTCTCCTGATATTTTCCAAAAGCAAGTGGAGTTTTGGGTCAGTCCCCTAATTTGTCCTGTCTTGCAGAATGTCATTCCCTAGCTCAGTTTAGTTGGATGTTAATCACTTGTAGACTTGACCTTTTACTTTGGTAGTCCTCTTGAGATAAATCACAAGTCTCTCTATTATTTCTTTAGCATAACATAAATCTGAAGGACTGTAGTGTCTGTGTTTTCCCATTCCTCTGAGACACCGTCTATTTGGTTGGAGTGCTGTGGTGAAATAAATGTTTGGAAGTAACCACCTAGACCCCCTGTTCTTTGAACTCCCTGTTGTTTACTTGACTCCTTTTCAGATTACTTTGGTCTCTTGAGCCATGGAGACAGTTCCCTTCCTGCCTAATTCTGTTGAACCCAGAATAACTTTTACCGTTGCACACGAATACTTTTCACACAGCAAATGTATCTTCAGTGCCAAAGACCTATCAGTTCAACCTGAATGTTAAAGCCTTTAGCTGTTCTTCTCTTTTCATAATGAATTCTTGCATGAGATGTAATACTTTCTGAGGAGATGCCCTCTTTCGATGGTGCAAGAAAGGTCTTTATTGAGGATCTGAAAAAGGACTTGAGGCTTGTTTTGACTTTTGCAGACTTTATAACCATCTTCGGTCCACAGAATGTTTAACTCCTTTTACTCCTGTCCATTTTCCAGAGGTGTATATCTCTAGTGACTGTCGTGGCTGTTTTGTGGCTTCCTGTTGGAATTCTGAGGATCACAGTTGCAAAGTATACAAATGTTGCTCTTGTACATAATTTTGGGAACCCTTTTAATGTAGATGTTTGTCATGAAGCTAATATCACAAACACTATAGCCTAATAGTTTTATGGGCTTATTTGGTGGTCCCTACCTCTGTAAGACACACTACCTGTGAAACACTTTTACATTTCCTTATAAAAGTAATTGGGGTAATTTGTCATGATAGTTTGCTGTAGACTGCACCTAGTTTGGATCTTTGGTTTGTACAGGTCCTTATACCTCTTTCATGTTGTGTGTGAAGCTTTATATGTGTTTACATCTGAGCAATGCTAGCAAATTTAAAATTGTCTGAAAGACTTGTGTGCATGTGTGTGTGTGTGTGTGTGTGTGTGTGTGTGTGTGCACGCTTGCTTGTGCTTGTTTGTTTAATCCTACTGTAGTGTTAACTCATTACAGATGTACTTTGGACATGTACTGCATTCCCTATCCAAAAATAAATCGTATACCCACCTGTACCTAAACAGGATCTTGCAGAACTTGGCACACTGTTAGAGTAGAACCTCTGCAGCCATACATTTGACTCTTGCATGTGTTATATTTTTAGGAAGCTGTTCTTGGATACTCTGGTGTTCAATTTACTTTGAACTAAAGTTTACAGGCAGCTCCATGCTGAAATCGGATGGCCATCTTTTCTGTCCTATACAAACTGTTTGGTGGTGGCATATTCCAAGTGGTAAATAGTGTCACTTTGATAGCTATATACTTGTAAAATTGGTATCGCTCGTAGTACTGATGTAATGTCAACTTAGTGCAGCTATGCCATAGACATACTGTATAGTCCTCCCTCACAGAAATAATATAACATTCTGTCATGTAAACCAAATGTTGAGAAGCTTTGAAGATTATTCGTTCAAGAAGGCCAGTGCAGTCCTGCGTTTGTGTCATACATACTTTAGGAAATGTCAAAAACGATTAATTAAAAAAGTTGATATAAGAGTTAGGAGCCAGAAAATGTAGGTTTTATTTGTGGACCAGATCTCTCTGTATTCGAAGCTTCTTATGAAAATGTCAGCATCATTTAACAAACATTGTAAACAGAGATTTAAAAAACACTGATTGCTGT
>NC_056743.1:1502745457-1502800457 GCF_019279795.1 Protopterus annectens
TAGATCTTAGTCTTCATCCAGCAGGTGTGGATCCCCCCAACCTTCATTCCCTCGAGTTAACTGCATGGTTCCTCCATTTCCCTTGATGGACAGAAATCCCAAGCTTTCACATACCGTTGTTGACATATTGTCATCTTTTTAAAAGCAGTCCACCAGGGGCAGGTGTATTGTAGTAAAGAAGAAGGTTTGTTATGTGGGCAGAATCTCGTAACCTTGGTTCTTTTTCCGCCTCCATGGAATCCGTTTTGGATTTCCTTGGTGAGTTGTTTTAGTCGGGCTCCAGTTTCTTGACGAGTGAAGTATAGCTGGTGGCTGTTTGTAATTTTCATGTTGACAGAGATGTGTCTCTGGCTTCCCTTAAGATAATCAAGGCATTCCTGGAGGGTACGTTTGTATTATATCCCCTAATGCGAGATCTGGTCCCTTCCTGGGATTTCCCTTTTGTATTGCATGTTATTGCAGGTCCTCCATTTGAACCTTCACCTACTTCTCACTTGAATCTTTTGTTTTGGAAAAACTTTGTTTGTGGTAGCAGTTACCCCTGCCAGTAGGGTTTCAGAATTGCAAGCTCTTGATTCTCACCTCCTTATTTGGTTTTCCATAAAGACAGGGTGTTTCTCTTCATATGAACCCTTCCTTTTTGCCAAAGGTAACTTCCAAGAATAATCTTAGCAGTTCCATACATTTTCCTGTATTCTTTCCCATTTTCGGCAGTAAAGGAGAATATCTTCTCCATTGTTTGGATGTACATAGACAATTCAGATGTTATGTTGATCGTGCAAAAGGTTTCAGAAAATCTAGCCAGTTATTCTCCTTTACAAAATCCAGGCTGGGCTCACCTGAATCTATAGTGACTTTATCCAAGTGGTTGTCAGGTTATATTCTGATTGCATTTTCTTTGAAAGGCAAGACCCTTCCTCACAAACCTAAGGGTTATTCTACAAGGGCTATACTTCTACAGATTTCTTTTCCACAGTAGCAATGGATGAATTTTGTGCAGCTGCTACTTGGCTGAGTCACCTCACTTTTGTTGCATTATAAGCTGGATGTTCAGTCTAGATCCATGGCTTCCTTTGGCTCTGCTGTGTTGTGGAGTATCCTTCTTTAGTTCCTCCTGAAGAATTTTTCATGGCTGGGGACTATGTATCACATGTTTTTGAAGCCACTTGGAGCAGACTACATTGAGTATGAAGGTTATGTTCAACCTTTCTCGTCCTCCTGCCCCCACCTTTGTGGCATGGTGAGCTTTTCCAAGATGACTGGATTCTGGAGGTTGTCTGTTCCTTACCTTTGCAGTCCTGTGCCTTCCAACTTAATGTATTCTTTTTTAGTATATGTGTGTGCATATGTGTACGTGCCTGTGTATTTATGGATCTACTTTGAAAGGTCACACCTCATATAATTGAAATCTATTTACATGAGACGAAAATCACCTAAGCTTAAATATCCGAATGGCAAATTTTTCTCAGGGTAAATAAACACTTGCCCAACATGCGATTTTCTCCACTGTAGTGCAATCCAGTAGTTTGTGTATATATAGTTGGGGAGGGGCATAGGTTTGGACAAGTGTTTTCTTACCCTTGGAAAAATTTGCCATTCGGGTGTTTAAGCTTTTGCTATTTTCATTTAGTGAAAATGGATTTTGTTTATATGAGGTTCAAATTTTGAAAATAGATCCATATGCAAAAGTGTTCTTCATGGGGCAAACTCAATCTGAGGATTAGGGTGAGGGCCGGCAGTTTGTGAGTAAGGGAGCCTGAGCCAAGCAAGTGGAGGACTTTTGGAGTCTGCTGATGTTGGATCCGAAGTCCCACAGGTTGAACTAGATGGAGACAGAAAACATGGATTTATGTACATAACTTTTGTGTTTTTACTAAGTAGCCAGGAAACTACAGCTATTCATTTTGTCCCAATTTTATGCATGTTGTGGTCATTTCTGGAGGCCTAGACTGGTGTACCATCCATATCTGTTTCTTGCATTGTACCCATTACATAGCAGGATAGTGAACTGCAGCCATGGCGACGTAATAAAGCACACTTCCTTTTGGCTTTGTATTCTCTACCAGGCAGGTCATGTCTCTGCTATGCACTAGATTTAGCATTCTGTAAAATGGTGTTTTCTTCACCCTAGTTCAGTGTTGGTGATGATGGAGATCCGAATAGTTAAGTGTAAGCAGTCTTCATTACAGAATGGACTTAACACAAAGCCTTGACTTTCTTGGCCTCACCTTAATATAGCCTACACCGCAACACTCGGTGGTAGTTTGTTGAATTCCAGTACTATCACATAAAATTTAAGAATGGCCGGTTAAATATAAATAGTATTTAAACAAAGGTAACTAATGTTATAACTGGTGGTGGGAGGACATTTCATTCTCAAGTGGTATACTGGATTACTTCCTTTGACTCATGATTTGAGTATTCATGCACTTTTCAGAAAATGTGTTGCAAAAAATTCTAACCAGTATGTCACCTGGTGGATAGCGAGATATGTCCTAGCCTACCAGTGGTCAGATTGACTCATTTACATCTTTTCTCCACTTACTGTAATGTGTTTCATCAGAATGTTAAGGTCTTTCTGATAACCCCCTTCTGGTACCCACACTTGGTTCTTTCTGCTGCCTTTTTCAGAGACCCATTTAGTTGCATCTTTTTAGGACATTGTTTTCTCAACATTCAGGCAGCCCACATGGTGTTCTTGACTCAATGAAATTAACAGGACGACTTTTACATTTCTGATGATAGCCAAAGGACTAGGCTTTGCAGAAAGAATGATACCTATTGCTGTTTTACTCTTCCCATCAGCTGAGAAAACATACTGAGACAAGTGGACTTGTTTTCCTATGTAGGCTACCTACAAAAGTGTAAATCCTTTTCCTAGTCATATTCTCTTGGGTTCTGTTTTACGCTTCTGAAATGTTTGGTTGTGGACTTCTCTGTTCAAGTTCATTCAGCAGCTGTTTCTAACTTTCATGTCAGTCTAGAGTGTGCTTCACTGCAAGTCTGTAAGACTTGTTTGTTTGGCATTTTTCACCTAATAGAATGTAAAATGCCAAAGTACCAGAGATGCTGTCCCTCCTTGGGTCATTTACTGCATGCCTGAGGAGCTCACCATCCTTTCCTTGGAAATGGTTCTGCCGATATGATATTTTTGACAAGGAAATTGCTGCTGTTGATCATTAATTCATTTTTAAAATAAATTCTAAGTTACATGCCCTATGAAATGGCTTTGCTTAGTTTTCATAAAGAAAACATGCCATCTAGAACTGATATGCTAACTATGTCTCAGGTTGCCCTACAGTCAAATTTAAATCAAGCTATTCATTTGTCTGTTTCTTCCAGAGTTCTTTAATTGTGTCATGTGTATGGTTCATTATATGGTTGTGCATGGACAGCTTAGAATTTGTGTACTGTACCACATTTTTCCAAAAGGATGACCATTTATTTGCTTCCTTTTTAAAGCTTTAACAGAGCACTAAAGTAACCAATTATGTACTTTCCAGGTGGCTAGCCAACTGCTTTGATTTCTGATTAATAAAAATACTTACAGTACTTCATCTAAGTCCCAGAGCTCATTCTGCAAGAACAGTGGCTACTTGTCTGGCCTTGTTATGCATTGACATTCTGGATGACATTTGTGTAGGCATACCTTGATATTCCTTGAACACTTCTGAGTCACTATGATTTGGGCATTATTTTCAGGTCTTCTTTCATGGCTGCTGTTGTCAGGGGTATGTTCTCCTGATGGTGGACATCCAGGAGAACTGGCTGGTGACTCTGTGTTACCAGAGATGGACCTCTTATCACATAACAAAAGTTATATACTTACTATAATGAGAGAGTGGTTGGATGATCCATCTTTGATAACAAATTCTACCTTTACTGTCACCTTTAATGTTTCTTTTGCTTTCTGCTTCTCCCTGCTCCTGACTTTTTTCCTTTTTCCTCAACTTGTCATTGCCTACAAAATTGTGCAGAGTTATAGATAGATGATGGGGAGTGGATAATTGCCTGGCCTGGTTTTATCTGCTTAGCATTCCTGATGATTACCAATGACGGACCTTTTCCTTAAAGGTATGGTAAGTATGTTATTTTCATTTCATCTGATGGGTAGCTGGGGTATCACTCTCTATGACTGAAGGATCTTAGTAATCACAGGAGAACTCTACCAGACCCTGCTTGTCATGATGAGAAGAATTTAAGTGGCTTGGGCACCTTGTAAAGATGACATCTTTGAGGTGTTTCAAAACAGGTTGTGTACCATGCATGACCCACTTGTAGGAGGCCCTAGGGCAAGCTGAGACACACTGATGGGATTGTATCTGTCCTATTGCATGCATATTTGTAAAGATCCCATCGATAGAGTTGGAGACTTTTGCTGAGGATTGGGAAGTCCGCTACTACCATGATTCTCACCAGAAAGAAAACAGATGGATTGCTGAGTGATGCATAAAATTGTGTGTATATGTCTACAGTTATTTTAGTTACTGGTTTGTGGCTTTTAATTGAGTTTTCAGAAATAATGTTTATGAATATATTGCATAGATCTCATATTGAATTAAGCTTCAGCAGAGTATATTGTTATTTCTTTAGTGCATTCTTCGTCATCCTAAAAGCTTGTGGACGTTTAGTTTTTACTCTTTGTTCTCAATGGCTCATTGTGTCTGTATTTGTTATTGTAGCATGCATTTTGAACTGGTTTTGTTGGGCAAGTTGCCTTGCATCTTGGTGTTGATTACAACAGGGCTCCTTGTCTCCACATCACCTTGTGTTTCTGAAATTCCCAGACACTTTGCTGAAAGACTTTGGTATATGCATAGCTTCCAGTGATCCACTGAATCATCTGATTCTAAACAGACATTGCTATCATGTTTGCATTCTTGAAAACATTTGTTTAGTTGTACACAGCTGTGGTATAGTTACAGTACTATTTGTATGTGACATTCAGTGACGTCATGCATGTGCACATGCATGTAAGATGCATGAATAAAAAAAGAAGAGATGCCATGCATAGCATGGTTCTGCTGTGCTGCTTACGTAGGAAGCATGCCAAAGGCCTTTTCTGATTGCACTTTACTTTCCATTGACACCTGTTTTAATTCAGTAAAGGTTTACTTAGAGACACCTGATTACCTGTCTAGACAGGCCTTTTGTGGTACACACCTGTTTTGGGAAGGGAATCTGTTCAGATAACTCAATTTTCTATTATTGTTTTATTACAAGAATTTTCCCTGTGGCAAGACTTATGTTTAAGAAGTGCAGATACAGACTGCAGTTGCATGTAGTATTTAACAGTAACTATAAGTGAATGGATAAACATTGCTTTAAGGTTTATAAGGTTCATAGTAGTCTAATTGGCCATGTGGAGCATTTTAAGCTTAGTCAGTTATTCCACTGGATAATCAAACCTCTAGTCTTTGTGTCTGTAAGGTAAACACCTTAACCATATGCCAAACCCCAATTTCTTTATTGAAGGAATAGACACCCCATACCAGTGTCCCAAACTACACTTTAGCTCATTGCTTTAACATTTTTGATGAAAAATAGGTGTAAGTTGGAGGATTCTTAAAAATAGAGAATCTCTGTTCGAAACTTTCCCATTTATGTTTTATTATGTCACTGTTTTAATAGTTATGGTTTAACTTTATTTTAATTCTTTCCTTTACTTCCCATGCCCTGCATTTGGTAAATGTTAGCAATAATTTTGTGGAGTATTTCACATACTTGCTCAATGTTCAAGAGTGGCTCTCATTAAACACGCAACTGACATACGTAGCTTTGTTGTTCATTTTAGTAGTGAATTGCATGGTATCATAAAACCGTCACTTCAAAGTTAGTAGGAGAATGACAAGATACTTTATTTTATACAGATGGACATTTTAAATGTTTTGAAAATTATGAAAAAGAACTAATTTATCAGTACAGTTAAAAAAAGTATTGAATTTTTTGAAAATATTTAACACCTTTCTCCCCTCCCTCTGAGTTTATTAATTGCCCCTACCCAAAAACGCTTACATAACATCCTCCTTTTATAACAAAAATGTCATAACTAGTGATCAAAGTGTCTGTTTTCCCGTCAGGCTACTACATTGCTTGGTGTCTAGAACTCTAGATGCTGTCCCCTCGTCAACATGATTGGCCCAGGGGCTCCCCTTCCTGTTGATCCATTCATCCCTCCATCAGGACAAGAGCCCTCTATCCATTCTTTTGCAGGTGGAGACCAGGTTTGCTGTTAGGGAGCATACCAGTGTGCTGATCCTGTGGACTGTCCTATCCGTACCCCATCAGCAGCTTGCATGCTTCTCAGTAGTTACTGTCCGGAACTCTATGCTTGGTAATGTACACTCCCATCCTCCCCCATTAAGTAGCTGTAGTGCACGTAACACTGTCCGAACAAGGGTCATCTGGAGAGCAATTAGGGCTTTATCCCTATGTACCATGGGAGAGAGGTTATCTAGATGCTTTCTGAAACAAGGGATACTAAATATTGGACTGATCCTGTGCCCCTGAGTATTAAAGGTTTTAAATTTAGCTGAAATTTAATACCTTTTTAGTATCCTGAAGAAACTGGTGTACTGCTTTTTCATAGCTATGTTGAAAAAGTGTTTTTTATTAAGTGTTTGTTGTTTCCTAACACTTAAATGATCTTGAAAGCCGAAGTGTTATATAGCTAGAATAAAACTTTCTCAGTAAGGAGTTCCTTATTTGTTTATTTAGTGACTTATTTTACTTTTTTGCACTTCTGAGGATCTATGATGATCAAGAACAGCCAATACTCATTGCAAGGAGGAGAGTGGAAGGGGCTTCAGTTATCTTGTCTCGTTTCTGTAAATAGCTTTTGCAGCATGGCATGCAGTACTGTGATGCATTTCCCTCTTGTTCGTACAGTTTGTGTATCCCAGTTCTTTATCACATGCTTCATAAAATGAGTTCAGTTGGTTTTCATCACTCATGATATTCGTGTAAGGATAGCTTCAGGATGCATCTGCAGATTTTAATGGTTGCACTGTCGCACATGGATGTGGTCTGTCTAAAGACACTAGACACATCTCCACACTGTTTCAGTGGTGATCTTCAAGAGATACATTACACTTATTTAGGATGTTGATTCATGAAACGTTTATGAAGCTTTTTATTAAAAAGGTGGAGAAAATGCAGTCCAGCACTTAATTTACCAAATTACGTGATAATAGGTATAGAGTGTGGCAAGACAGTTTGAGGACTAAAAACGTAGCTGGGCGTTGGTATTGGAGCTATTGGTCAAGATCCTGGGTGGGAGAGTGCAAAAAAAAAGCATATTTGGTGTATGCACTGTTTTTTGTTTTGGCAGGTATAGATTATAGTGTTATTCAGTCTTCTAGACTTGATGAACTCTTAAATTGATTTGAGGCTGAACAGGATTTTTTAGTATTAAAACTGTAGTAAAGTATTGTGATATCAGCACAGGTTATTACCACTTTTGAAAAGCTTGGGTAGTAAATGGTTAAACCATAGTAGATTAAAGAATATTTTCTTAAGTTGCCTTCCTTTTTATTGAATGGTAGCTGATTGCAGAATGCCGCTGGCTTACAAAATAGCATAACATGGAGATATTTTTCATTTCTTCCTTCGTTCTTTGGTTCATAGCTTTGTAGGCAAATAGTAGACCATCAGTCTGTTGACTATTAAAAGCCTAGCCAACAACCAGAGGTCAGAATCAAATCCTGTTCCTTGTATCAGTGAGGTAAAGATCATGGGATGACATGTTGGACAAGCCACGCTGCTTCGCAAGGGATGGCTTACACCTGTCACCACTGGGCTTCCGGACATTGGCTAAGGCTCTTGCCACCCCCATAGTGCCTTTTTTAGGCAAGTCTCAAAAAACAAACCCATCTCCTTAGAAAACAAAATTGGAAAAAAACTAAGGGTAATGCTGCTCAATGCCAGAAGTCTAAATCTCAAGATGCAGGCACTTGATGCACTCCTCAGCATGGAGAACATCGACGTCTGTGCAGTAACTGAAACCTGGTTCTAGGCTCCTGAAAGCACCCCAGCGCTACCAGGCTATACCTCATATCATGCTTTTCGGCCCCAAAACCCGGGCCGAACCACAAAGGGAGGGGGAGTGTCCATATTCATCAAGGACACCCACACCTCCAGGTTAGTAGCAACACATGAAGCATCAGAGACCATACAGGTGCAACTAACCATAGGCAAAACTGCTATACAACTGGTAGCATGTTACAGACCACCCTCCCAATCTCAAAAACCCCACTCAGCCTTCCTGAAGACATTGGAGGATATGAATGTATCACAAAATATCATCGTACTGGGAGACTTCAACTACCCAAACATAGATTGGGTACATTATTCTAGCCCTAATACCCTAGCCCAAAGGTTCCTGGAATTCATAAATTCAAATGCACTGGAACAACTAGTCACCTCTCCCACTAGGGGAGATAATATGCTAGACCTGATCATCACAAACATGGGGACAAAATGCTCCACACCAGAAGTATACCCCTCACTAGTGAGATCTGACCACAAACTAATCACCCTGGATATACATATCCCACCTCCACGTGGACCCCAGCACAAAAGACCACAGTGAAAAACTTCTCAAAAGCAGACTTCACTCTTCTTAAGACTGAGATGGTATCCTTTAAGCCCACTGTGCCAGTGGATACCACATCCCACAATGCCGAATCCTTCACAAATGCTTTCTATGGACATCTCCAAGAATGCATGGATCATGCAATCCCAAACAAATCCAAGTCCCTCTCCACCAAAGGTAAACGTCCTGTCTGGTGGACCTCAGCCATAAACAAATTGTATAACAAAAGAAGGAAGCTACTGCACGTCAGAGCAAAATCCCATGAAGGGAAGACATCTCTGATCAACATTAGCAGAAAACTACGTTCTCTCATAAAAACATCCAACTTTGAGAGAAAAATCGCTAAGGACACTAAAGATAACCACAAAGCCTTCTTCAGCTATGTTAGAAACCTGGGCGGAAACCCTCAGATATGCTCAGAGTTGGTTCACAACAACAAAAAATACACTGAACCCACAGATATTGCCAACATTCTGGCTGACAGGTTCAGTGCAAATTTCTCCCCTCCTTCACCCCCAAAAGAAGAAATACTTATCCCAGCTGAATGTAATCTCCCTGTCATCTCAGATGTCCAAGTGAGAACCGCCCTAAACAAAGCAAAAAACACAGCATCAATGGGACCTGACTGTATCCTGGGTTGCGTGTTACGTGAACTCCAAGAGGAGCTAAACCCACACATAAAAATGCTATTTAACCTTAGCCTTATTTCGGGATATGTACCTGAACACTGGCGTACAGCAACAGTGGTCCCACTGCACAAGGGGGGTGCCTCTACAGACCCTGGACACTACTGCCCCATAAGCTTAACCAGCCTGGTCTGCAAAGCTATGAAAAGAATCATTATGGAACTCATAAACAGAGACATAGGGGACCTACAGACACTTGACCCCACCCAGTTCGGCTTTGTAAAGGGCAGATCCTGCCTTTTAAACCTGGTTGACTTTTTCGAAACAGTCACTAGAGCCATTGATGAGGGCAAAGCAGTCCATACAGCATACCTGGACTTGGCTAAGGCCTTCGACACAATACCCCACTCAGGCATCATAGATAAGCTCAACAGCTTAAAAGTAAACCCTTATGTCACTAGATGGGTTGCAAACTGGCTAAAGGACAGAACCCATAAAGTTAAAATCACTGGAGCAATGTCATACTCAAAGCCAGTCACAAGTGTTGTCCCACAGGGATCTGTCCTGGGACCCCTCTTGTTCGGCATTTATTTCTCAGATGTTAAAGCAAACATGGGAGGGCTGTGGCTGACAAAGTTTGCAGATGACTGCAAACTAGGTGCCATAGTCGATACACCAGTAGACACACACATCCTACAAAAAGGCCACACAGAAACGGACAACTGGTGCCGGATTCACGGCCTTAAACTAAATGCCAAAAAATGTATAGTCATCCCCTTTGGGAAAAACAAAGTACCCACAAATTATCACATAGACAGCAACCCACTGAGTACGGAAAAAGTAATCAGAGACCTAGTGACCCAAGTCGACAGCAACCTCTCATTTGACACCCACGTTGCCAAAGTGGTTAGAAAAACATTCTACCTTGCACACCTCATCATGAAGGGATTCACATCCAGATCCAAGGATGTCATTGTACCCCTATATTCCTCCCTCATCAGACCCATGATTGAGTACAATGCCCCATTTGGTATGTACCTCACCCGGCATTTGCAACAGCTGGGGAGACCACAAAAGTACCTCACCAAGAGGATCAAGGGTCTCCAACATATGTCTTATTCTGCCAGACTAAAGAAACTTCAGCTCTATTCAGTAGCATACCGCCTGCTCAGAGGTGATCTCTGCCTGACGTACAAGGCCATGTCCAATCAAGATCTGATGGGCATACTCCACCTCAAAAAATCCAAATCCATCAGGACCACGAGAGCTAAAGACTTAAACCTCGGCAAAAGTATGAATAGGACATGCTGGAGGGATAGATTCATAACCCAGAGGCTTTCCATACTTTGGAACAAAATCCCAGTTCATATTAGGCAGAGCCCCTCACTTACTCTCTTCAAGAGAAATCCTGATGAGTGGATGGGAGATCGTAAGTTTACCCCAGGGGTCACATCTGTGTCACTGCTAGACAGGGGCACAGTAAACTAATTCTATTATATAAGGGGACCTTCATTGTGTCACTACTAGACAGAGGCACAGTATTCTAAATTTATTCTGTACATTTTTTGTACCATTTCATGGGGTGGCAAAAGCCACATCACTATGGCTAGGCTTACAAATGCCCCAGGGCAGATAGCCTAGTACTATACTATGAAACTATAACCATTATGTTAAATCATTTTGTCAAGTTTACAATCAAAATGCCATCGTCTGAGAAAATATTAGGAAAGTGAATAATTAAAAAAAAAGGAAAGCTAGTTGAAGAGACTTAGTAGGGACCATTGGACAGCTTTTAGTGTCGAGCATTTTTCTGCCTTTCATGTTCCACTTGGCAGTAGGAAACAATGTTACTGAGAGAAAGCTGCAAACTGAAGCCCTGTGCTTGCTGCGGCACTATGATGTAGATGACCTTTTAAGGTCTGAGAGGTGCACTAGCCCTACTCCAAACCTAAATAAGGTACACACATTTGTGAAGAAGTTCTGAGTGTAAAATGGTAGGATTTAATTCCATCACAGTCCCTATTCTGCGTTTCAATCACATTTACATATAGCGACAGTAAAAATAGGCCACAAAGTCAGATCTCGCAGTTTGACCCAAAGTATTAGAGTGTTAAGGCTGTGGGCTGCTTACGAACTTTGTCATATGGTCACTGCTCTGTTTGTTCCAGTCGGTCTTCATGTGTCTAATTTGTGACTCTGAGCAAACCCCTTAATCAGGTAGTGCTCCTGGGTCACCCAGAGAGGAACTTGTGAAAAACGAAAAAAAGTCAAAAAAGGTTGTTGTTTAACTTTAAATAGGAGATGCGCATGTATGCCTGTCACTTTGCATATCTCTGGAAACTGTTGCAGAGTTTCTGATACATGTCTCTGTACTGCAATTAATATTTACAATGGAGGCATTCTTCTTGGCTTTGAACAATCGAGAACTTTGTTTGCAGGGATATGGAGCCCTCCACACTGTAATGTGTGACATTAAACACTGTTGTAAGGAGTTTTCGTATTAATTATGTATTTTGTAATCTGTCTACTAGTAGTTTTATGGATCTCTGTATTGGAAAAGAGGAATGTGCACTAAAAGTTACTTAGATGCAAGACAAATCCTTTCAGCCATGACCCAAGAAATTACAAATTATGAATCTCTGTCTTAGAAAAATAAACTTATTCTGATTGACATGCTGACAGCTCTCACAGTCAGGAAACTAGAGACTGTAGCAAAGGAAGCTTTTATCCTCACCTCAATTTTAACAGCACTAAAAATACAATAGACACTTGAATAGTTTTGTGAAAACCATTAAAAGCAGACATCAGGTACAGGCCATGCAGGTACACCTTCACTGAAAGACGTTATACAGCAACTGTATCTCACACGTAGGTAGCACAGGATGCTACTGCTGGTGTATTTTCATTCTGGTACTAAACACAGAGAGCACAGCAGCCACAAAGGTGAGAAACATGACAGAAATGCAGTAGGATCCTTCCTTAAAGATGAGGAACAGCAGACTGCTGGCACATCTCTAGTCACACTAGACAGTACAAAAGGCCCAGCATTTTTTTTTATGTTTGATGCAGTAAACAGTAGGTACACTTAGTTCAGACATGATTACATATGTCTCAACAGTACAGATTTTCACAGAATGTCCAGATTTTTGCCTCGTATTTCTCATATTTTTGGTCTGTTCCTCATAAAAATTGTGGGGTTTTTTTAGACAAATCACTGGGATGATCTAGGGATTAAAGTCATGAAATGGCATGTGTTTGATTTTCATAGTTCATGTCCTTCAGAAAATGCATGCTAACGTAAGTACTTTTGTTCTAACAACATTCTAAGTTTGTAACAGCAATATTTAAAATGTGTCTGTATTTTTGAGCCTTTGTCCCCCATTTTGTTGGTCTTTGTCCAGATTTCTTTAGGTAAGAGGTTGAGCGGTATGGATATGAACTGCAGACACAGCTTCATGTTGACATGGAATGGTAAAGTGCAGGTACACCTTCACAAAGACTGCAAACACACACATCACTGCTTCACATTCACATGTAGGTACCAACAGAGAGCAGCAAAGATTCACATAAAAGGGGAGCATCTTTTTACTCGGGACACAGCAGACAGTTACCCCAAGACTGAGCTAGTAAGATTCAGACTCTTTACAGAAGCAGAAAACTGCAGATAGTAAATATAGTTAAAAGTTGTCCTAGGGCCTAGCTAAGCCTCACAAAAGTACCAAAAAGCAGAGAGCAAAATTAGAAGTGCTCCTAGCTTTTGTATAAATTTAGATTGCCTTCGAGTTTTTTCATGTTAAGTGGACCATAGTAGTTGTTTAATGACTCTCAATTAAAAAAAAAAAAAAGCTAAATCTTTGTTGTTGTTTATTTTCTTTTCATCATCAGACAGACGAGGCTAAAAATAGGCTGGAAAAGTAGAGCAGGCATAAGATAAAATGTTAACAAATTACAGAGATCATCATAAAATTTACCCAGGCCTTTGGAAAAAAAAGTGGGAATAGCCTAGTCTAACTGGGCAAGAGAACCTGGGGAAATGCTTTAACTACTAAAGAAAATTTGCCTACCTCACCCTTTATACAATTTTTTGTGTTATATTTTCATGGAATCCTGTCATTTCTAGCATGAGAGCATTATGATTCTAATTAATAAACATAGTCTAGTAAATAAAGCATTCCACCAGGATTGGATTGTTTCTTTGCAGCAGAAGCTCAGAATGACGTCCCCTCAGTTATGTAGGCAGTATTGTTCGTATTCTGTTGATTTCATCTTTCTAGTACAAGGCAGAGTAATGTATAGTTCTTTAGCATGCGGTTGATAGACTAGAGGTAACCACTAGATTCACCTGTATTTTACTCCTTTGGTTTCCCTTGGTGACGCTAGTTGACACTACCATTTGTTTGCTTAAGGAATATCACTTCTGAGTTGCCCATCATCTAATGTTATTTTCCTTTGATTCACAGTAACTTCACAAATGGCACTGCAACAAACCACAAAATAAAGCTGTTAACGCACAGTGTCAAATTTTGTAGTAATTAAAATTTGTAGGGGGCATCCCCTACCCCACCTCCACCCCCCACATTTCTGCATATTCTAACACTGAGAACATGTGACCTTGAGGTAGGGGGAAGCTCTTTGCCAACACAGTTATGTAACTTTCCTGTTGATACCTGAATAAATGAGAGTAGAACGTTTTGTGATGTCCACCCCCTCTCAAGCCCGTTTTCTCTGGACAGTTCCATCTAATGATGTTGGTTTAAGGTGAAAGCAAGTATTTTACCTTTAGAAACGCAAGTAGCATTTGTTTCTTTCCTGTTCACTCTCATGTCAACATTTTGGCCTTGTTCACTCAATGTAGCTCTAGGGTTACTAGTCCCTGGGTTCACAACTGACAGGTCATAAGTGCAATCTGTGTCGTCGTCACAGTCTTCTCTTCACCAGGTTTTATAGATCATCTAATTTTGAAATACCAGTAAACATCCTACTTTGGAAGGGTTGTGGCAAATGAACAGCTGGAATGCCCAGGTTATCATGGTTAACAGACTTGATTTTTGGGTGACTGAGTACATGCTGTAGTATTAGTTTTCAAATCTTTGTCATATCTCAGAAATTTAGGCAGTTTTACAATCAGCTGTACAGCTAAGGTCTAGGAGGGGTGCTCCCTTGTTGAAGGCTGTGTTTATATGAATAGTGTTGTCAAAAAGTATTTTAACTCTGCAGTCTTTGTATGTAGAATGTTGTATTTTGTGAAGGTCATAAAAATATGCACTTTCATTTGTCCTTGCTGGCAGTGGAGTATCACATGACTGCACTTGGTTAGCACTGTATCAACAGCCTGTTAGAACTTGATTTCTTAATGGGTTCCTTAAAAATATTAGGTATTTAACTGTACTGGTGCCAGGTTAAAGTTTTGCTTGCAGTTTGCCTGGCCTGCTTTGATAGTAAATTGCATACATGGATACTTTCCAGGTGCTTGGAAGGAAAAAGATTTAGGAGCAGAAAACATAATAATTGGTAACCTGAAATTCTTTAAAGGGATATAAACAAACTCTGGGCACTAATGATGGGGGGAGGCAGGGCCAGCCTTTGGCCAGCTGGTGCCCTGCGCAAAAGGGCTACATATTGCCCCCCCACCAGGCACCACTCCGTGACCCCATCCTGGTCTACGTACATCATCCAGATTACATTTTTTTTCTTCCTTTTTCTTACGGTTTCTTACCATCAGTTTTTCCTGTATTCATTCAACACATTTTAAAGAAACCATTTATTTCTTACAAAAATAAACAAGTACTCTAAAAGCTCCCCTACTAGAGCAGCACCTTAGGTGGCCGCCAAGTTGGCCTATGCCTAAGGTCTGCTATAGGGGAGAGGTCATAAGGCACTGTTTAAAATGAATGTAAAATGAAATAAATCATGTATTCTAGATTTTTGTCAGCGCATTTTACATGTCTGCGTATAACCTTTTAATGTATGCAGCATTATGTGCTATTTGTTGGCTTTTAAATGTTATTTATTCTGGGCCATCACCCCCCACCCTTCCCCAATAAATCTAGCTTCATCCATTAACTGTGATCCCTGGATAGTTGTCTGCCTTGGACACTGCCGTTGTCATAGTTTCTCCTGCAGTTCATGTTCATGATCTCCTCACCCCTGAAAATTGATTCAGCTGGTGAGTCTGCTGTTCCCAACGAGGGGTGCATTGTAAATCTATTGGGGCTGGTACATTTACTTTGACTAATCTGTGAAGGATCTGAAAGTGATGAGCTGATGCAGTCTTCCTGTTAAATAGCAGCTTTAGCACAGCACAATCCCTTTTCAGTCGTGGTGTCCAGATGTTTGCAGAGCTGATCACTTCTGCATGCAGCCTTTAAAAATGATGTACTGCCGCTACTTGGAAAACTCAATTTTTTCAGGTGCTGCATACCGTTTTACATGTGATTATATGGAACGATAAAATATCCAGGTTCATTGTGGTGGAGGGATGGAAATGGCAGTTTAATAGTAATAGATGCTAACCTGTTTCAGCAAAGCAGCTGACGAAAATGTCATTACAGCAAGCAGACTTCTTGAATGTATTTTTACATAAAAAAGCCTATTTGTAAATCCATTAATGCAGGGTTTGATATCAGTTTGGTTATCTGTATATTGACGGAGCAGTATAGCCTGAGTCTTATACTTGACAAAAATCTTAAGGCACACATCGCATAGGCCAGTCTGCACACCTTCATGTGTTTAATTAGGAAGACAGTTTGAACAGATTGTTTCAGAAAAGAACAATTGTATTGTCTCTGCCCGAACCCCCCCCCCCCCGCGCGACAGCTGCACAGTACTTGTGTGGTTATGAACAAGTCATTTAATCACCTGAGGTTCCTTGATTTAGCTGTTCATTTACCACTATATTGTTTAACTCAACCTTTGTGATTTTTTTGATAGCAATCCTTTACAAGTAATCACAGTATCAGTTAAATGTTTGCTTCCCTTCTCTTTGGGCTTGTAAATTGCCTTGGGCTGTAATCTGTGAAACACATGATATACCTGTTTTTTGCTGAATGGAAAAATGATAGGCAGTTCTGCATAAGTTTAACTTCCTCTGACTCTGATCGAATGCCATTTAAAACTGTCTTATTCAATAGAATCCCAAGTGTTGTATTTTTAGGAAGTTAAATCAAATGAGTTTCCTAGCTACCCCTTCTTTTGTATGTGTAGCTTCTGTGATTACTCACTGCTGTCCAGCCTTTAACAGATGATGTAGTGTGGACTGTGTATCAACCTAAATACATCGTTGGCAGCCCAGCCAATTTGCATCTAGCATGTTCTGCCTGGTGTGATCTCATCTGTTTATCTGGTTCATATGAGTACAGGTTGGCGAGTCCTGCAGTTCAGTTTTCTGTCTTTCCACAGAATTTGGTCTTACATTTTGAGTAAATTAGAAAGCTTCATTGCAGTGGCCTGGATAACCGTGACTGCCAAATTATTCTGTTGCACAGACATGTTCATTGGGAGCTGTGACAGCAGGGTATGCCAGGTTTTCAGCAGCACAAGCTTAGAATACTGCAAGTTTTATAGAAGATTCTTTAGAGTCACAGCTGTTTTTTAGTACTGAAACAGCAGGTGGCTGGTAGGATTATACCTGAAACACACTGATTTTGTTAGACAGTCGTGAGCAAAAGGGAGGAGAAAACAAATTTGGTACTGCTTCAGCAAGCACAGCTTATTCTAATTTCAGTGACTGGCTTCCTTTTTTTTGCCCTTCTTTTGTTACATTCCATTTGCTGCCATCTTAGCTGTTTTGTGTTGCTTGTTTTCTGTTTCCATCTATAATGTGACAGTTGAGTATAGTAGTTTGCATCAGGCAATTAAAGGTATTTTAAGGAGACCACAGCTTAAGCTGTAAAACTATACTTTGCTTTAATGGTGCTTAACTTGAAGTAAATGACATTGTTTTTTTCCCCCATATTTCTATACACAAGGTAAACTATGAATCAAATCTGAAAATACCCACGTGACAAAAGGTGGTACCGCCAGCCCAGCTAGCTGGCATTTTGTAAATAATTATATGTCATTTGTGAATATTAATATGATTTTTATAGCAGTGTAACAAAAGAAGACACTGCCAGCTCAGCTGTCTGGAATTTTGTAAATTGTATGTCAGTTGTGAATGTCAGCATGATTCGTGTGCTTGTGTTACAAATGTAGTAGAACTGTATGTTATATGTATATTAAACTGCTGGTACAGAAGTGTGTGTGAAAAGGTACCTCAAGGGGATCCGCAGCCGGAGCGTTTCAAAAGAACTCCTATATACTAGCCCATTCTGTATCTGGAATCTGTCCCATTCTTTTGACAAAAGTCTGGACAGAGGATGAATATCTGTGCAAAGCATATCAATTTGTTTCTTCTCTAAAGCAGCTACCACCAGCTGACCCAAGAGGTCTTCTCTTTAATCTCTCCTGAGGTCACTGTTACTCAAGCTGGTAGCGATGAAGCCTGTAAAGTGACCAGATTACAGTAAGCTTGGGGTATACTTGCTGCAGACAGACCCAACTTCTGGGCCCAACATTCAGTGTGTTGATAGCAGGTTGCAATCTGACGCACAGCTCTCACCCCATGCTCTGGAATTTCTACCCATTCATTGTCGTGGTGTAACTGTACATGAGGTCTTCTAGACAGACCATCAGCATCTCCATGTTTGTGTCCTGGGCGATATTTCAAACTGAAATTATAGTTGCATAGAGCTGCCATCCATCTGTGTCCAGTAGCATCTAGCTTTGCAGTGGTCTGGATGCATGTCAGAGGACTGTTGTCAGTCTGCACTTCAAATTCAGCCCCATAGAGAGAGAGTCATGCAGCTTGTCCACTACCGCCCACTTTAAGGCAAGGAATTCCAACTTGTGCACAGGATAGTTTCTTTCTGTGGGGGATAAACTCCAAATGATAAAAGCCACAGGTCTCAGCTTCTTATCATACTCCTGGTAAAGTACTCCCCCTAGGCCATCCCTGCTAGCCTCCACATGTAAAGAGTATGGCTTTGTTGAGTCAGCATATGCCAGCACAGGGATATGTGTGAGGCAATACTTAAGCTGTTCAAATGACTCTTCAAACTCAGGAGTCCAGCGACTCTCGAGTTCTTTAGAGCTTCTCGGTTTCTTGGGCTTCTTCACAAGGATATCTTCATCTGTTTCATCTGCTTTCTCATCATTTCAGAGCAAATGGTTGAGGGGTCTTGCTATCTTCCACAAACCTTCTATAGTAACTGCAGAACCCCAGGAAAGATCGCAGCTCTGTGATGGTTTTGGGTCTGGGCCAACATGTTACAGCTTCAACTTTGCTGGGATCTGTGGATATCCCATTTGCAGACACTACATGTCCCACATAGGTCACTGAAGGTTGGAAAAACTTGCATTTGTCCAATGACTACTTCAGGCCTTCCTTCTCAGTCATGTCCAATACTTTCATCAGTCGTTCTTTGTGCTCCTCTAGGGTCCTCCCAAAAACAATGATGTCATCCAAGTAGACTAAGACTTCCAGGAGATGCATGTCTCCAACTGTTCTTTCCATGATTCCCTGGAAAGTTGCTGGTGCATTTGATAAATCTTTAGGTAGGCGATCAAACTCAAAAAAATCTCAAGGGGGTGATGAAGGCGGTCTTCTCTTTATCTTCTGGGTGCATAGGGATTTGATAGTATCCACTCCTTAGGTCTAGCACACTGAACCACTTACTGCCCACCAGGCAATTTAGAGCATCTTCAATTCGGGGAGTTGTGTACTGGTCTGGAATAGTTCGCTGATTGAGTATGATAGTCAACACACATATGAACTGACCCATTCTTTTTCCTGACAATGGGGGAGGCATATAGACTTCTTGACTCTCGAATTATCCCTGCGGCATTAAGTTCTTCCAAATGTTTTCTTAAGTCCTCCAGGTCTCCCAGAGCGTTCCCTGAAAGGCCAGCCCTCTTTCACTCTTATTTGGTGTTCTGCACTCTTTGCACAGCCCACATCCAGTTCACTGGTAGAAAAACAATTTTTCTTCTTCATTAGTAGCTCTTTAGGTCTGGTTACCCATTCAGGGGGCAAGAGACCACCTCCTATATCAATATCTTCCAGCTTCAACTCATTGGCTCTGCTCTTATTCCTTGTCAGTACAGAAGCAGGTAAGGGAGTGGCTGCATACACATTTCCCAAACGCACTTGTGAACACAGGACAATGGGAGTACTTTCTTTATTCTTCAACCCCAAAGGCAAAGTGTCATAAGCTCTAACTTGTCCACAGGCCAAACTTATGGAGCTAGTTCCAGCCCCAGTGGCAAGTCACTTTCTGGATCAGTTTCCATCATGAAATGAGAGGAAACTTGTTTGTCCACACATCCTCAATTTGGCTCTCAAGCAGGTGACCTGACCAGGATGAATTATATGCTCTTTTCCATACAGGGTCCACACGTGACCAGTTTCATCCTTCTTACTCTCCTTCTCCCTTTGAAGGGCACAAAAAGATATCCTCAGAAGAGGGTGTAGTTTTGGGTGTTCCTGGGTCAACTGAGGCATCAGCATTCTTCTGACGAGGACAGTATTTGTCCCTACTAAAATAGATGCGGAATCCTTTCCTTTTGACCTGGGGCACACAACAGTGAGAGTTTCAAAGACTTCTGTTGACCCAACAACTGAAGCGGAAACTTCTAACTTGAGTGAGACATACCCATCTTAACGGAACATCATGTCACTTAACCCCTAGATCTCCAAATCTTCTAACTTTTCAAGTGGCAGATGCTTTTAAGTATTTTTGGTAGAAGTCTCTGTACAGAATGGTGATTTGTGCACCAGTATCCAACAGTGCTTTACTATACACCCCTTCTATTTTTATTGACACAACAGGGTTCAGTCCCAATAAACCATCGGGTAGTTTCTTTTTCCGGTGTTGTTCAGCTGCATGGCAGTCAGCATGAGGTTGAGGTACCACCAGGTGACCTCGCCATTTCCACGGATAAGACTCTTTCTTAGTAATGCTTTGTGGTCTCAGATGCTGAGATTTTTGCTGAGATGGCTTTTCACTTCTGTTGTTCACCTCAGATGAGCTAGAAGTGTGCATAGTAGTTAGTCTCTCTTCCCTATTTACAAGGGTTAGTGTGGAAAGGAGATCCAGGATGCTGTCTCTTGATGATAGATTTTATGGAGCTCTTTGTACCTGGGCACTCAGCTGGCTCCTTCACTGAGGCCCTTTGAAGTTTCCCTGCATCGCACTAGCGAATAATAGTTTATTCACTCTTTTCAAGTCCTCTACATTAGGACACAATTGCTTTATATGCCCTGCATCCCTACAACGAAAACAAAATCCAGTAGGAACTCTGAACATTGGCTGATTCGTTTCCTCCCAGAGTCCTTTCGTGGAGGTTCTAGCCGATGTATTCCTCCCTTCAGCTAAAGTTACCATGTTTTTTTTTGCAATTCTGCAACTGTCTTGGGGACCTGAGCTATGGCGTCAGTTAGGGAAGACACCTGCACCTGCAATTGTGACACCTCTACATCGCGGACACCCTGGGCCACAACTCCTGATGTTCATCATGTTTCACTGTTGCAGTTATTACTCTTGGGTTATCCTGCTGGCAAGGCTACCCGTAGTCGGCCTGAATTCCAAAGTCCTGGTCCAGCGTCAGTTGCTGTCGCCTCTTCCCTGACGTCAGTGCGCCAAGGGTATAAAAGATGCAGCCGACACCATTTTCTTCAGTCTTTCTTGCCACGCGGTGCCAGAAGCAAAAGCAGTTCGCAAGTGCCGGTCAGCCGACTCCTGAGATTTTCAAATCCGAATTTCAGAACCGAAGTCTTCATTAAAGCTAAGTATCCCATTGGGGAAACTTTTTTCTTGCTGCAGACCAATGTCAGAAAAAGTTAACAATTGTATTTCTTGTGGGAAGCAAATACCTCATAAGGATTTTCATTCTTACTGTATTCCTTGCCTAGGCCCTGACCACGACATCGCTAGCTGTCGGTTTTGTGCTAGATTTAACCAACGCACTATTAAGCGTCTGTTCGATTTTGCATTTCATTACTTTGGCCGAAGATTTAATTATGTAATGCCGTTGGAACAGCCGACGACCAGAGTTTACAAAAAATGCAAGGACAAGGAAAAGGATAGGCATCCGAGGTCCAAAACCAATGACGAGGCCTCCATTAGGCCAGTCGCTGGTTCTCAGTGAGATGCTTTCGCAGCCCCTGGCGCCCGCTACCTCAGAGCCACAGGCCACTTCCGACTCCCACGTGGAGCCGACTGGGCCTCTGGATACTCAAGGTATTGGACACTCAGAAATCATTCCATCAGATGGCTCCGGAGCTGCTGAGCAGGTATCGTTTTCTGAGGGTGTCTTCAGACCTACACAGTTATATGTTAAACCATCATCAGTTTCAAAGACTAAAGCAGCTCTAAAGACAAAGAAACAAGTACAGCATTCTCCTACTCAGACTTCCATGCCTAAAAAACAGATGCTTAAAATGGCCGAAGACCTAATTACTTTGATCAGGGTTCCCATCCCCCTCCTGATAAGAGGCCTAGGCAAGAGACAGAATATGATTCTTCTGTTCAGGTTTCTATTTCCTCTGATTCCTCTTCTGAACAGGATTATTCTATTCCTCCCTATGAGGATTCTGATGCTGAAGAATCCATTCTTTCAGCCTCTCCTCCTGAGGATTATTCTTTTGGGGAAACCCTGCATACCATGAGGGAGCATTTCCACTGGGAGAGCCAAGATTACTCAGAATCTAAGAAAAGGCTCAGAGACTTTCTGCTACTTCCTCAGCACAGATCCCTTGCTATTCCACCTGTTCTAGACATTGTAGATGATGTATTTTCAGAGTCCGGCCTGTCCCCTGACTCTTTACCCCCTGCACCTGCTAAGCCAGACAGATACTACAGGGTCCCAGATTGTCATAAATTCCTATATAAAAACCCGCTGCTGACCCAGAAACTATAGCTCAGGGTCCCAAAGGGGTCAAAGCTTCTACTGCAAAAAACCCTGTCCCCTCTGATAGGGATTCTAGGGCAATGGACAGATGGGGGGAAAAAAGTTTACACTTCTGCTACCTTGGCTGTAAGGGCTTTAAATTGTCAGTTTCATATGCTTAAGTATCAGCAATACTTAATGTCACTGCTTAAACAGAAAATGTTGACAAATTCTGAATGTGCAGAGAACAAGGAAATGCAGGATTTATTGCATGCAGCTGAACAAGTGGGAAAGCATACTTTGCAATGTGGTTATGATTCACTGGAGGCCTCTTGCAGGGCCGCTTTTACAGGTTCTGTTATTAGCAGGCATGCTTGGTTAAAGGAACAGAATCTGCCTGATCATGTTAAAGCAAAATTGTTAGATGCTCCATTACAGCATGATACTTTGTTTGGTGCTAAAGCAGAAGAGGTGTTGAAGAAAATGGTGGATAAAGCGAAATCCATGCAGACAGTTAAGGATTTCTTACAGGTACAGCCACCCAGATTTAGCAGGAACTGGCCTTCAAACAACTGGTCCTTTCCAGTGTCAAACAGGCCACAAAGAGGTAGATACAGACGTCCCAGAGGCAGATCTCAGCCCCAAGGCTCATACAGGCCTAAACAATGGGGTGCTCCTACCTCCAAAAGCGGAGAAGACAAATCAGAACCTGACAGGAAACAGTCCCAATGACTTTCCTCTGCCAGATCCAAGCACTTTTCTTTTGGCAGCCCCCTTAGGTGGAAAACTAGCACTTTTTTCACAAAATTGGCAAATGATTACCTGAGACAAATGGGTCTTGAACATAGTGTCCCAGGGCTACAGGTTCCATTTTCACACCCTACCAAGGGCAAAAGGTATGCCAGACATGCTACACAATCAAAGGCAGAGGCACAAAAGCAAATTACAGCCCTCGTGGACATGAGGGCCATTCAGCAAGTACCAGAACAGGAGCAGGGGCAAGGATTTTACTCAAGACTTTTCTTAGTGCCCAGAAAGGACAAAACCTGGAGACCAACACTGGACCTGTCTATACTAAACACGTTTCTGGAGGTTCCAAAATTCAAGATGTTGACTCTACAGCAGCTACTGCCCATGCTGGGCAAGAAGGCTTGGCTCGTAACTTTGGACCTAAAAGAGGCATACCTGCATGTCCCAATCAGACAATCTTGCAGAAGATACCTCAGATTCATAGCTGGCTCAATGCACTACCAATTCTCTGCACTGCCCTTTGGCTTATCTGCTGCACCCAGGGTCTTCACAAAATGCCTGGCACCAGTAATTGCATTTTGCAGACAAAGAGGAATTCAAATATATCCCTACTTGGACGACTGCCTTATTCAAGCAGAGAACAAAGACATTCTTCTACAGCATCTGGCGTTTGTAAAAAGATTACTAATTTGCCTAGGGTACACAGTAAACGAAAAGAAATCAAAACTAGTACCCTCTCAAGAGATAATATTCCTGGGTACAAGCTTAAATACAGCTGCCCAGATGGCTTATCCCATGCCAGACAAACAAAGGCAACTGACGTTTTACTTCAAAAATTTGGCAGCAAAGACCCAGTTATCTGCAAGGAAAATCCTGCAGGCCTTGGGCTCAATGGCATCCTGCATTCTACTAATTCCATATGCCAGACTGCATATGAGGAAACTACAATGGTATCTAAAAAAGTGTTTGGACTCAGCATTGCCACAGCCTGGAGACAGTAATTACCCTCATTCCCTGCCTGCAACAGGAGTTTCGATGGTGGGCACAGGCCTGTCACCACAACAAGGGTCTGCCATTCACTTTACCCACAGCCAGACACTGACAATGGATGCTTCGGATTATGCCTGGGGGGGCCCATATGGCATTAAAATGTATTCAGAGCACATGGCCTGCAAGCCAGATGCATCTTCACATCAATCAAAAAGAGATGCTAGCTGTTCAGAAAGCCCTGACAGCTTTCAAGGATCTACTTCATCCAGGACAGCTACTGATAAAGATGGGCAATACTGTGGTCATGTGGTACATAAATAAGCAGGGAGGCACACATTCCTACCCCCTCTGCAGACAAGCAATGACCTTATGGGACACAGCATTGACTTATCAAGTTCACCTGCAAGCACAATTAATGCCAGGAAAAACAAATACTCTGGCAGACGAACTAAGCAGAAACCTCATGGATCCCCACGAGTGGAAACTGCATCCACAAGTCTTCAGCATGATAACAAGGAAATGGGGATGCCCAGACATAGATCTATTTGCCTCCCCTCACAACTGCCAGTTACAGAGATTTTGCACAATGATTTATCACAAGCAAGCATGGAAAGTGGACACCCTATCCTTCAGCTGGAAAAATCTAACAGTATATGCCTTTCCTCCACTGCCTCTCCTTCCCAGGGTACTCCTAAAGGTCAGACAAGAGAAGCCAAAAATGATACTGATTGCATCAGATTGGCCATGCCAGCACTGGTACCCAATTCTAAAGAGCTTGTCTCAAGGTCCAGCATGGATGTTGCCTCAAATTTCACACTTGCTGACCCAACAAAACAATCAGATCCTGCACAGCCAACTTAGGACCTTAAATCTGCCAGCATGGCAGATAATGTAGCCATTCAGAACACTCCTCTTTCAAAAGCTGTTATGGATGTTATCTTGGAGGCCAGGAGGCCCAGTACCAGAAAATCTTATGCAGAAAAATGGAAGAGATTCTGTGCTTGGAACCAGGAACAAGGCATTGACACGTATGTACCAAACATCCCTCAGATTTTACAATACCTAACTGAGATGCTGGACAAAGGTCTTTCCTTTTCATCAATTAAGATTCATGCCTCTGCCATTTCAGCCCATTACAATACGGAACCACCTATCTTTTCTTATCCTTTACTAAGGCAGTACCTCAGAGGGGCCAAAAACATCAGGCCTCCAAGGAGAGCACCAATTCCGGCATGGGACCTCAATTTTGTCTTGGAAAAACTCACGCTGCCTCCTTTTGAGCCAGCCTCAACAGCTGATATAAAATTCTTATCCTGGAAAACAGCTCTGCTCCTAGCAATAACCTCTGCAAGACAAGTCTCGGAGTTACAAGCACTCATGGCTGTGGAACCTTTTATCATTTTTCACCCAGACAGGGTTTCTCTGAGGACAAACCCAACATTTATGCCTAAGGTGGTGTCCAGTGTGGCCGTCAACCAAACCATTCCCTTGCCTACCTTTTATCCAAACCCACAGAACAAGGGTGAGAAAATTCTGCATTCTTTGGACATACACGAGCAGCTACGCTTCTACTTGGACAGAACTAAAGCTTTCAGAAAGACTGAGCAACTTTGTGTCATATGCTGCAGGATCACAAGGAAAGGCTATCTCAAAACAGACTATTTCTAAATGGATAGGCCATTGCATCCATTTTTGCTATTCTCAGCATGGCAAATCAGTGCCTAAGGGCATTAGGCCTCATTCTACCAGAGCAGCAGCCACTTCAGCAGCCTTCCTCAGAGGAGTACCAACCAAAGACATCTTGGAGGCTGCAACTTGGAGTTCAGTGCACACTTTTACAAAGCACTACCACTTACCTCTTTACTCTAAATCCAGAGCAGGCTTTGCCACTGCAGTTCTGCAGGGCCTCATAGCCTCCCCTAATCCTATTTAGTTCAGCCACCCATCCTCAGCTTTGGGATTCAGCCCAAGAGTAATAACTGCAACAGTGAAACACGATGAACATAGTACAGTTGTGTACCTATCATAAATGTAGATGTTCGAATGTATTCACTGTTGCAGTCCAGATTACCCTCCCACCATCCCCCTTTCTTTTGCTGGGGTTTATCTGTACTTCTCTATTCTATACAACCTGTGTGGTGTATTTGCTTGTAGATGAAGGAAATGTTTCTTTACTGCATGTATGTTTATTGGCATAATATATTTAGCCTACCCTTTTGGGGGCACCTGACATCTGGGGCAAGAAAAACTGAAGAAAATGGTGTCGGCTGCATCTTTTATACCCCTGGCGCACTGACATCAGGGAAGAAGCGACAGCAACCGACGCCGGACCAATTCAGGCCGACTGCGGGCAGCCTGCCAGCAGGATAACCCAAAAGTAATGACTGCAACAGTGAATACACTCTAACATCTACATTTTATGGTAGGTACACAACTGTACTTTTTGAGTAGTAAGCACGGCTATAGGCTCCTGCTTGTGTTCACTCACTGCTTTAATTGCTGTTGAACCTTGAGATTTTGCTTCCAACAGGGCTTCCTCTTCCCTCACTTCTTTAACCAACTGAGAATAAGGTACAGTCTCCTCCCTATTTCTCAACCTCCGTTTCTACATAATGGGGTCCATAGCTTGAGTTCCTTGTAAAATTTTTCTGATCTGTACTTGGTCAGCTACTTTAGGATCCAGCCCCTTCTTTAGGATGATGTGGTGGCGCATTTTATCTAATTGCTTAATGTAATCAGATAGTTTCTCACCAACCTCTTGGTATGTATGTTCAAACTGATACTGTAGGTCCACAGCCCTCGCGGTAATTCCAAAAACATCCTGCAGTACTCCTAAATAGTCTTTGACCATGCAATCTTGCATACACATCCTTAGGTTGTGTATGGTATCCGCTGCTAATCCCTTTAGACTTTCAGCTATTCGGTGCTTCTTCTGAGATTTTGGGATATCCCACTCCTCTAGGGCTTGTGAAGCATGATCCATCCAAGATTCAAAATCTTCCTCTCCCTGAGGAGTGGGTTGTTTGCCAGAAAAGAAACGCAGTTTGTGGTAGCCAAACCCAGTGAATGGCTGTGTAGTCTGTAAGCAATTTTCTACAAGACTTCCAAAAGCAATCACAACTTCAGGCCCTATAGTATTTATGGGCAGTGAAGCTGCAGCTTCTGGTGTAAGGTTCTGACCTACTTGGATAACTTCCACAGGTATTTCCTCGGTTGCTGGGTTAGTGCACTCCTCGGGGATTAC
Source organism: Protopterus annectens (assembly GCF_019279795.1). Lineage (NCBI taxonomy): Eukaryota > Metazoa > Chordata > Ceratodontiformes > Protopteridae > Protopterus > Protopterus annectens. Next base: position 1,502,772,588 of record NC_056743.1, read on the forward strand.
CACACGGACTGCACTCTCACCTGAAATTTGTACACTCAAAGGTATATGCTCATATACTAAAGGACATTTCAATTCTAATAAGGCCAATGTGCTCTGTTCAGTAGTGTCCATAGTGCTGTCTAATAAAAATCCATGCCCTACATCTGGTAAGGATCCTGTGACTTGATGTATTTGCATATCAGTCCATGTGACCCCTGGCAACACTAGAACTAAGCAGTGCTCTGACTGAGCATTGTGCTGTTTGCACCACTTAGCAGGTACTTCTGGGTTCATCTTGCTGCTGCAGTTGCTTTCCACATGCACCGGGGAATAGGGTGGAGTTCAAGGCAGTACAGGCAATCCCAGACGAGCCCCCAAATGTAGCACACCTGCAGATTCTGTTGACACCCCTTCTTTAGGCCCAAAATCCCAAGGTGGCAAGTGATAACTGATTTTGTTCTAGGTGACAGTGTAAATGGCAATAGCGCAACAACAAACAAATTATTTCAACAGTGCACCAGTTAACAGTAAGGCAGAGTGAGATATGCATGTAATGAAACCGTACATTTACCCCCTTCCCCAGAACTCAGCAGAAAAGATCTTGACATTCAAACATGCACACAATTGCAATATCATTGAACAATAAAGATTTATAATGAAACAATACAAATATGAGAAAATGCAATGTCATTTAGCAATAAAGAGTCTTTAGGGCAACAGTACTAACACCCTCTATCCCCGAGATCAATCTATACAGACCAACTATGAGACACTCTATTGTACCCTGTTCACTGGCCAGTGACTACTTACAGTCCTACTGCTGGCATGATGGGGCCCAAGGTTGGAGCTCATATGGATCCCAGCTATTTGTAATCCACAAAGCATTTGGGGAGATCCACAATCTTATAAAAGTATAAAAATGACGGCCAAAAGCCTCTCACCACTCCATCAAGAATATCCCAGCGACCAGGCACCGCAGTTCCTCCGATGAGAAAAATGGAAAATCACCCGCCATAACTCTGGTAGTCATCTATGACATCTCTGCACTAGGCCCAAGCAAACTCCTTTTCTTGCTAACTCATATGCTGGAGTGGAATTACTGGCTTCAGACTTCTGTCCTGAATCCACAAAATACCATCATCCAGGATTTCAGCAAGAGACCGACACAAACTGCTTACCTCACTTCTCTGTCCCAAAACACTAAAAGAAACAAAATCCAGTCATGCTGCAAGGCCTTTTCTCCTCAACTGGTCTTTCAGTCTTCCCTCCTTCAGCTAGTGTTCCAGTCCTCCTCTCTTTCACTTTCGAAATTGTCTTTTATATTCCTGAAATGGAGCTCCACCTAATGGTATAATGGAAAACTGCAGTCTATTACTACTACAATGAAATACAGTGGGAGCTGCACTAGGGTACAGTAATTTCTCTTGGATACAGATAGGAATATAGTGAAGTATAACTTGTTTTATTTATTTGAGACTGTCCTGCAATGTTGTTTTAAGTATTTTCTGTGATTCTGAACTTTGATGTAACTGTGTTTATTTGCTATTTTCTTGTTCTTTTATTTATTATTAAATATATTTAAACCTGTCATTGTGGTTGATGTTTGTGTGCCATATTTAAGTTCTGGGAGTACTTGCATATTTATTTGGTGACACCGTGGGCCACTCCTAATAGCCTTGTTCTTGGCGAAACTAACATTTGGATTAATAGTAACGTTACACAGTAAGATTGGACACCCTTTGTTAAGGGCCTTAAAGTAGCTGAAAAAAGAGTTAGCTGGTGTCAGTAGTTAACCTTATAGTCTTGGCAAAAGGGGGCATAGCTAGTAAACCTGTGCCAGCCTTTCCCAGGTGTGTGTTTGTGTTTGTGTGTGTGTGTGTGTGTGTGTGTGTGTGTGTGTGTGTGTGTGTGTGTGTGTGTGTGTGTGTGTGTGTGTGTGTGTTAAATCTCAGACTGTTTAGGTCACCTACTTGGGCAGGGACACAAAGCACTTGTTGGACAGAGGGGGTGCTGGTGGTCTTGGCTTGGCCATTCAGCTGATATCTCAAATCTATAGCCATGTCAGTGGGGAGTCTTATTGGGGATCTTGAAAAAGAGGGAGAAAGCAATCCCAGACTGACTGTGGTCTCTGTGTGCTCTTAAGAGAAATTGCACTTGATGCAGAGAGCTACATCTGGAAATAGTGTGTGTATAACTTTTCATCCTACCAGTGGTTACGTCCCCCACTGTTGCCAGGGGTGAGGATTTGAGGCTCCTTGATTACTGGGCCAGTGGTGGGGCATCACAACCCAATTATATATATCATCATTGACCTTTTGTTTTTCACAGTGTTAAATAATTTCACAAAATATTGGGTATAGGCAGCCATTGTGATGGTGCTGTTTTTGTTTTTCCCATATTTTAGTATAGTAAAGTAAAAGCTTTGAGTATGTCAGTTTTACAGTTAGTGCTGGGCCTTCAGTTCAGTTTTCTTCATCCTTTGTGCTTTTAGTTTGCTTAACTTCTTATTTGGAAGTTGTAAACTTTACTAATTTTCAACATTTTTTATGAAGTGTGTGTTTAATTCACAGCATTTTTTTCTAGTCAATAAAACTGCCACTTAAAGGGGAGCAATTATTAGCAAGCAAAGTACAGTGAGCCCGAGCACAGGGAAAAAGCCTGCATTAACATCAGGAGCAGTTCTGAGAAAGACACAGAAAGAAATGTGCCAAGTCCAACTAAAGGCAGTGCTGTCATTTTCTTATAATAGCAGACAGAAGCCATTATACCACCAGACTGCAGAATGTGACAGGAATTTTTTTTAATCTCTCTTTCATAGAGGCAACTTGTGTTTTTGTTTTTTTATTTTTTCTTCACTTCTCCAACCCTATATCACCTTGTTGGCAGCTTTGGACATACATAAATCACACACTTTTGGTTTCCGTACTGTTCTTCTTCTGTATGTGCATCTTTTCCCAGCCATATAGTGTTTGGTGGCTATATGTCCTCAACCCTGTTGTTTGCTGTCACACCCAGACTCTGAGCATACTGTTCAACTGCCAGATTTTCATCTTCATTTTTTTGGTCTGTTCCTAATTACAATTTGTGGTTTTCTGGAAAATCATCAATTCCCCCCCCCCCCCCAGGATAGGTGAGCTGGTTGCAACCAGTGTCTGGCTGTTCAGCACTTGGGCTGCTAAATGAACTCTGGTCACCTGGGTCACGGTCATGATTTTATCCCTCTTTGCTTTGGAGCCTAGTATAGAACAAGGGAGGTGGACTGAATAAAGGACCACACTGAATCTTCACTCCAGACACTAATGCTGTTTAGAATATCAAGATACATTTTAAAAATGTTCTTTTGTATGGCCATTTCCAGAATGTCAGATTGAAGCTGGTTTCATTCTCGGGATGGAGTGAAGAAGCCCTCCACATTTCCTTGCAGGGAGCTTTACCTCCGACCCAGCTTTCATCTTCAACTTCAATTGTTAAGGTGCTTTTAAATGCTGCAACATTTCTTTCAAAATAAGATCTGTTAAAATAGTGAAAAAATGAAAATAGTAGCCATTCTGTAAACAAATCTAACCAGTTAAAGTACATGATTATAAATTGTCCAAATGTGGATATGAACAACCAGATAAAATAAAACAAGCTATTGCTTAAAAACAGAAACTGTTATTAATTAGACATACTCTTAATGAAAACCAAATCAAAATGGCAGGTCTTGAATTTGCAAAAGCCGGCCAGCAAAGGGCAATTCTGCTGCCACCACTAGAGTAAATTCCACAAATGCAGGGCTTGATAAGCAAAGGAATGGAGGCTAGATGAGTCTAACCATATATGTGGACCACCAGCAGCCTGAGGGAGGGTCGGTCCTTCTCATTTTTTGTGCTCCTAGCTTTACACACACACACACACACACAAAAAAAAAAAAAAGATTGAAAATTCTTCAGCTTTCCTTGACAGAAAAAAGCTGGAAGCCCTGGCCGACCAGCCTGCCATGACAGATGACACACAGCAGTCCACGTCAGATAAGCCCCTCCAAATAAATAAAACAAATAAATAAAAACATAAGAAATGTGGAGAAGCAAATACACCATGAAAAGTTGAAACAGGAGACTGGGGAGGAGGTTTGTTAGGGATGACTTCTTAATAGAGGTGCTTTAGCAGCCACAGGCCTGAAGTCTAGTACTACCAAGGCTTCTGCCGATACCCCTTGGAAGGCTGCCATAACTTTGGTGATGAGTATATCCTCCCAGGCCAAAGTTACTATACCAGTGGTTGTTCTGATGCTGGCTCCCAGACATCTCTGTCTTATGATTCTGGAGATGAAGTTCCTGATGTCTTAGTTTGAGAGGATGCCTAAAATCTTAGGGTTGAAATACAGGCTTCTAAGCCATGAGTTCTGATTTCTGAGGTGCCATCGTCCATCATATTGGGGGATCCAGACATTTTGAGGATTGTTTGATCACCAGTTGAAGGTTTCCATTATCTAGTGACCAGGCACAGAGTGCTTCCTTTGACCAAACATCTCCCAGGCTCTTTTCCAAGCTTGGTTGAAACTAGCACAGGATTACCTTCCTTTTCCCTAGATTGTAAAGGCCAGAGGAACTATTATGAGTCTCAGATTTCCTGCTCTCTAGTCTGTGACATGGCTGATAACATCCTGACTCCTGGTCCCCCACAAGAGGGAATCTTATTTGAGCAACCCTGTCTTTAGTAAGGGCTAACTTCAAAGGGGAAACTTTTTTTATTTTTTGTTACCCAAAAAAAGGTATATTGACGTTTTAGGCCTGGATGCCCCAGAGCCATGTGCTGTTAGCCCCCACCCCCACACACACACAATTTTGGAGGCATTTGTACATGCCTTTAACTTGGCATCCAACCCCCTGCTTTTGGGAAACATGCTTGGTTTTACAAGGTTCAGGATCATTGTAAATACCAAGGACTTACATTTCAGCAACCTTTGCTTTCAGAGCTGTTAACTGGCAAATTGATACAATTAAGTACCTAAGTGAAGTCTTCCAGCAGATGGTGGACAAGAAGGGGAAGATCACCCAGAATGACCTGAGAGCAAAATTAATAAACAAAAAAGAACCAAACCGTTGACCATGGTTATATGAACTACCTAAAAAAAAAAAAAAACACTGTGTGGAAAGCTCCATTAGACACACAACTTTAATCCTCAGTCAAGCGTTTTGATGAAGTCTTATCTGACAAAAGTGCTTGTCTGAGGATTAAAATTTTATGTCTGTTGGATCTTTCTACATTGCGTTATTATATTTTAGAGGTCAAAATTATGCAGACTTGCACAGTAAATGTATTTGACCAGGACAGGGAAAGATCTTGGTGGGCTAGCAGGCTTGCCTGCACCACATGGAATTCCATTGCTGATGGGTTTTTTTATACCTTGTAATGGATTTTTTTTAATTTTTGTAAATTCAGTGCTGTGATAGCTGAGTAGCACATCAACATTTGTGGGGAGGGTAGGTTCGGTAAAAGGTCATAGTCAGTGGCAGATGTGTGGTTCGCATTTCATGTTACCTCTTTGGGAGTAGCACATGTGTGGTTGGTATTGTATTTGTGAGCTGGGTATGATCTTTGGGGGTGGAGGTATGTGTGTCTGTGTGTGTGTGTGTGTGTGTGTATATATATATATATATATATATATATATATATATATATATATATATATATATATATATAATGTATTTATCAAGTAGGGTAGGTACACAGTGGAGTAATGCTATGTCCAGGGCCTTATCCTGTTGTGTACCAAGTTCTATGAATCTTCTAGGGCTTTGGTATTTGGTTCTAGTACCTATTAGCTACACTCTGTTGTGCACAGTCTGTGCGAGTTGTGCTTACATTCATACTTGGATCTTGTATTTTACTGCTTATTTTAACAAACAAGGCCCAAGATCAGGGAAGGGAAGGATTACCTGGAAGCTTTTATAACCTTCAGTGTGTGACTGAATATTGGTTAAACCAGCAGTGCTTCTTCTAACATTTAACAGCAACGTTCTCCTTAGATCACTTACCCCTGTATAATTTATGACCAAACCGTACTTTTTGCTGTTGCAGAATTTCTTCAGAGATTTGTAATATATCTTTAATGCAGTCACCATGGAGAAATTTCTGCAATTAAATTAAAACTAAAGTGCCAACGTTTCTGTGCAGGGTTTTAACAGTAGTCTCTCCAGTGAGCAAAACTTCATTGCTGTCATTTTACTGTGTTAATTTTAGATGCTAACCTAGCAGGGCTACTTCCTTCTTGTAAGTCAGGTGGCAGAATATTTCCTTACAGTGCCCTACTTTTATTGCTACCTCTCTTTTGATAGGATAAATTCCTACATCTTTTTTCTCCAAAAGCTAGGCAAGAAGAAGACATTTGGATTGTTAATAACTAAGGGGTCTTTAGCATTATTAGTATCAGTCATGTTAGTGATGTTATTATTTGAAGACGCTTCCTCTGTTAGCATCCTTTATATTATATTCCCATTCTGTACTTTTGCTGTACCCCTTCTATTATTCTTAGTAGAGGTACTGTCATTTATTGCCTCACCATTCTTTACTGTTGTACCTGCTTGCTTAATAAGGTGCAGTAGGCTCGAGTGCCCGTATTCAGGGGTAGCCCAGAAGTTTTAGTCTGGATGCGTGAGAGAATCACACCCAACCTTACAGGATGATGCTCATTAGCAGCTCTGGGCCCACCCCCCGATGGACTTTTGTTCTGCTAGTTTATGTAGATGGTGTGTTGTAATAGGGTGAATTACATAGGTACTGCAGTATAAATAAGGTACTTATGCCTTCAGTTTTTGCAGATAATTGTATTCCATTGTATGTGGCTTGATGTTCTTCATCTTACATTGCTGCAGTCCTTACTTATGGGTAGTCCGCTGTCCTCGGTCGGCCCGAATACCAAAGTATTAGGCTGACGTCGGTCATGGCGCCTAGAACTGACATCAGAGCGTCAGGGTATAAAAGCGCATGACCGACGTCATATCCTCAGTCTTTTTTGCCGCATGGTCCGATGCAGAAGCAGCGTTGCAAGTGCCGTCGGCTCTGAAATTTTTCGAATTCGGAGTTTCAGACCGATACCAAGTTGGGCTAAGTACCCCGTTGGGGAATATTTTTGTTTTTTCTTGCCTCAGTTATTTACCGGATGTCAGAAAAAGTGAATAATTGTATTTCTTGTGGGAAACAGATACCGCATAGGGATTACCACTCTCTTTGTATTCCTTGTTTGGGACCGGAGCACGATGTAGTCGGGTGTCGGTTTTGTGCTAGGTTCAATAAGCGCACTATAAAACGGAGGTTAGATTGCGCTAGGTTAGTCTTTGGCAAGCGGTGTAATTATAATATGCCGTCGGATCCTCCGACGCCCGCTTCCACGAAGAAGCGCAAAGACAAATCTGTGAAGCCTAGGCAGGATGATTCGTCCGTTTCGGACGCCGGTCCATTAGAATCTACAGGGGAACAGGTGGATCCGGCTGAAGCTTCTGTTGAGACTCAGGGGGAAACTTTGATTTTGCAAGAGGTGGCTTCACAGGACTCAGGTCAGGCTGAAGGGGCCTCACAGGTTACTATTCTCCCTACTGTGCCTAGGGTGGTTAGGCCTTCTGCTACTATTTCTAAGGCTCCTTCTAAGGGCAGGTCTGTTTTGCCTTCCTCTGGTGTCAGTCCTGGTTCCTCAGGGTCAGTGCCTAAAAAGCACATGCTTAAAATGGCAGAAGATTTGATTTCTTTAATTAGAGGTTCTATGCCCCCTCCTGATAAGAGGCCCAGGGTAGAGCCAGAGTTGGAAAGTTTGGAGCAGGCCTCAGATGATTCAGAGTCTTCTGTGGAAGACATTCAAGATTTTCCTCCTTATTCGGATTCTGATGCGGAAGATTCCTCTCCTTCTGCTTCTCCTCCTGAGGATTTTTAATTTTCAGAAACTTTACATTCCATGAGGGAGCATTTTAAGTGGGAAGGACAGGATTTCTCTGATTCACGGAAAAGGCTTAGGGAATTTTTGTTTTTACCACAGCATAGACCCTTAGCTATACCTCCAGTTTTGGATGTTGTTCAAGATGTTTTCTCGGAGGCTTCCCTTAATCCAGATTCTGTGCCTCCTGCGCCAGTCAAACCAGACAGGTATTACAGGGTGCCTGAGGCTCATAAATATCTGTATAAAAGTCCTAGGGCAGACCCAGAAACTATTAGTCAGGGGCCTAAGGGTGTTATAGCTTCTGTTGTAAAAAATCCGGTTCCTCTAGATAAGGAAGCTAGAGCTTTGGATAGATGGGGTAAGAAGGTGTATACCTCTTCTACGTTAGCAATGAGGGCTTTAAATTGCCAGTTTCATATGTTGAAATATCAGAATTTCCTCCTTTCTCAGCTAAAATCTAAAGTGGAAACTTTAGCAGAGGGTATAGAGTGTAAAGAATTGCAGGATTTGGTACATGTCTCTGAACAGGTGGGCAAGCATTCTTTACAGTGTGGCTTTGATGCTGTACAGGCTTCTTCTAGGGTGGCTGCCACTGGTTCAGTTATTCGAAGGCACGCCTGGCTTAAGGATCAGAATTTGTCTGAGCATGTTAAGACTAGGATTCTGGATGCTCCTTTACAGTCTGACGTTTTGTTTGGTCCTCCTGTGGAGTCTGTATTAAAGAAAATGGAGGACAAGGCTAAGTCTATGCAGACTGTTAAAGATTTTTTGCAGGTGCAACCTCCAAAGTTTAGTAGAAATTGGCCTGCTAAAGGATGGACGTACCCTTCTTCTGATTCTCAGTCTAGGGGCAGATCTAGACGTGGTAGGGGCAGAGCTCAGAGTTCCTTCAGACCTAGAACATGGAGTTCGCCTGCACAGTCTGCAGGTGAGGGCAGGGGTCAGTCCTTTCGTAAACAGACCCAATGACCTGCATTTTCAGCTGCCAGATTCCTCTTGCCTGGCAGCTCCTTTGGGAGGAAAGTTAGCACTTTTCAAGCAAAATTGGCTTTTGGTCACCCAGGACAAATGGGTGTTGGACATTATAAACCGAGGCTACAAGTTTTATTTCCATACATTACCTCCTTTCAAAGGTATGCCAGACGTTCCTCCTCGACAAAGGATAGAGGCTCACAAACAGATTTCTTTACTTCTTCAAATAGGAGCTATACAGCCAGTTCCTCTGTCAGAAGTGGGCCTAGGATTTTATTCTCGCCTGTTTCTAGTTCCAAAGAAAGGGAACACATGGAGACCAATTTTGGATTTATCTATCCTCAACACTTACCTGGACATACCAAAGTTCAAGATGCTGACGTTACAACAGCTTTTACCTCTGTTGGGAAAAGATCACTGGATGGTAACTCTGGATCTCAAAGAGGCTTATCTTCATGTTCCTATCAGGCCAAGTTGCAGGAGGTACCTGCGTTTTCGAGCTGGAAATTTACATTATCAGTTCTCTGCATTGCCCTTTGGCTTATCTACTGCGCCCAGAGTGTTCACAAAGGTTCTGGCTCCAGTGATAGCCTTTTTCAGGTTAAGAGGAATTCAGATTTATCCTTATTTGGACGATTGCCTGATTATTGCTCAAGAGAAGGACAAACTTCTTCATCGTCTACAGTACGTGATGGCAGTGTTAAGATGCCTAGGGTATTCTGTGAACGAAACAAAGTCCAGTCTAGTACCCTCTCAAGACATGTGCTTTCTGGGTGTGAGACTGAATACAGCTTCCCAGATGGCCTTTTTGACCCCGGACAAACAAAGAAGCCTTTCTCTTTATTTCCATCAAATGTCTCTACAGTCCAGGCTGACTGCAAGGACAGTCCTTCAAGCCTTGGGGTTCATGGCATCTTGTATTCTGGTGCTTCCCAATGCCAAACTGCATATGAGGAAGCTTCAATGGTATCTCAAAAATGTATGGACACAACACTGCCAAGATCTAGACACTGTCATTCAGATAATACCTTGCATTCAGAAGGAATTTTTGTGGTGGGCTCAGGAATGTCACCTAAACAAGGGACTCTCTGTAACCCGACCAGAGGCGAGTCAGATTCTAACGACAGATGCCTCGGACAAGGCTTGGGGAGCACACCTCAATGGAAAATGGGTGCAAGACACGTGGCCTGTCAGACTTCAACATTTGCATATCAACTTGAAAGAGATGTTAGCAGTCCAGTTTGCATTAATGGCTTTCAAGGATTTACTTCATCCAGGGCAGGTGTTGATTCAAACAGACAACACAACTGTCATGTGGTACATCAACAAGCAAGGGGGAACCCATTCATACCCTCTTTGCAGGCAAGCGATGATTTTGTGGGAGACTGCTCTCAGTTTACAACTCAATCTTCAGGCAAGGTTTCTGCCAGGAGCACAGAACTCCTTAGCAGATGTGTTGAGCAGACAAATAGTGGATCCTCACGAGTGGAAATTGGATCCTCATGTATTCCAGCAGTTGACAGTGTTATGGGGGACTCCAGACATAGATCTGTTCGCTTCTCCACTAAATTACCAGTTGCCAAAGTTTTGCACAAAAAAGTTTCATCACACAGCTTGGAAAGTGGATGCTCTGTCATTCAGTTGGAGCAATCTTCATGTTTATGCCTTTCCTCCTCTGCCTCTCCTTCCCAAGGTACTCTTGAAAGCCAGACAAGACAAGCCAGCCATGATTCTGATAGCACCGGATTGGCCTCGACAGCACTGGTACCCACTTCTGAGGAGTTTAGTGAGGGAGCCTCCATGGCCTCTACCTTTAATTCCACATCTTTTGTCTCAGGAGGGCAGTCACTTCCTCAATGTCAGGATTCAGTCTCTGCATCTAACAGCCTGGCATATTCTGTTCTAGACCCTGGAGGGTCTCAGCTTCCACAACAAGTTTTGAATGTTATTTTGGAGGCCAGAAGGCCTAGTACCAGGAAAGTTTACGTGGATAAATGGAGGAGATTTTTTATTTGGAGCAAAGCAAAGGCATTTGATGTTTCCAAGCCTAATTTAAGTGCTTCTCTTCAATACCTTACTGAGTTATTGGACAAAGGTTTGTCTTTCTCCTCTATAAAGATTCATGCTGCAGCCATTTCTGCTCACTATGATTGTGATCCTCCTTTATTCTCTCATCCTGTGTTTAAGCAATTTCTTAGAGGGGCAAAGAACACCCCCACGTAGAGCTCCTACTCCTGCTTGGGATCTCAATTTTGTGTTGGAAAAACTTACTCTACAACCTTTTGAGCCTGCAGCTACTGCCGAATTAAAGTATTTGTCATGGAAGACTGCTTTTTTGTTGGCCATTACTTCTGCAAGAAGGGTTTCTGAATTACAGGCCCTTATGGCAGTGGAGCCTTTCCTAATTTTTCATAAGGACAGGGTATCTTTGCGTACTAATCCTTCCTTTATGCCTAAAGTGGTTTCTAGTGTGGCTTTAAATCAAACTATTCATTTGCCTACCTTTTATGCAAATCCCCAAAATAAAGGGGAGAAGATTTTGCATACTTTGGATATTCACAGGCAGTTACGTTATTACTTGAGCAGAACCAAGGAGTTCAGACAGTCTCAGCAGTTGTTTGTTTCTTTTGCTTTGGGTTTTCAGGGTAAACCTGTGTCAAAACAAACTATTTCTAAATGGATTGGGAGTTGTATTTCTTTCTGTTATTCCCATCATGGTAAGGAGGTTCCGGCTGGAGTTAGACCTCATTCCACTAGGGCTACTGCCACTTCTACTGCCTTTCTAAGAGGGGTAGCTACAAAGATATTTTGGAAGCAGCTACTTGGAGTTCAGTACATACTTTCTCTAAACATTACCACCTTCCTCTTTATTCTAAATCTAGGGCTGGGTTTGCCACTGCAATATTACAGGGCATTTTAGCAGCCCCTAATGCTTTATGATATTTCCATCCTCCCATTCCCGTTGCTTTGGGATTCTACCCATAAGTAAGGACTGCAGCAATGTGAGATGAAGAACATAGTACAGTTTTGTACCTACCATAAATGTAGATGTTCGAAGATCCACATTGCTGCAGTCCAATTTACCCTCCCTCCTTCCCCACTGCTGTTTGTTATGGTTATATAGTTTGGGTGGTGGTTGTTGTTAGACATGCTTTTGGGAGGTATTCTGTTTTTGGCTGTGGCCTCTATGTTTAGGGCCTTCTGACATCTGGGGCAAGAAAAGACTGAGGATATGACGTCGGTCATGCGCTTTTATACCCTGACGCTCTGATGTCAGTTCTAGGCGCCATGACCGACGTTAGCCTAATACTTTGGTATTCGGGCCGACCGAGGACAGCGGACTACCCATAAGTAAGGACTGCAGCAATGTGGATCTTCGAACATCTACATTTATGGTAGGTACAAAACTGTACTTTTGTTGTAGCTTCATATTGACAAGTGTTCTTTGTGCTTGCACAGACCAGACCATACCATTCCGTATTCTGTCTTGTTCATGTGACTGAAAACTTAATTCAGCTGATGGCACTTATGGTTCTGTACGTTAAAGAACAGTGCACAATTTAGAGGTTAAAAAAACAGTGCCACTCATGGGCGGCTGAGCCCCTAGCATGACTCTTTCTTGAGATTTCCTCACATTTACTTCGTGTCAGTGTTTGCAGTTGCTGCAGAGATGTTTGGTTACCATCTCGTCTATTTAGCTTTTACTGTTATGTAGCACAGTCCCTCCATCTTGCTTACTCTGAGTTACAGAAGGGATGTTGGGAGTTGTAAAAGATAATGGACCAAAAGTAGCAGTGCAACCAGCAGTTTGCTAAGGTATTCTGTATTTTAGCAAACTGAAATGTATTTACAGAATATATCCCCCCCCCCCTCAACTACAGACCAGAGTTAAACTTCTAGCTTTGTTTCTTTAAAATTCTTTATATTACTCAATGGACCTGTGTGCGTTTGTGTGCATGTGTGCGCGTGCTGTCTTAGTCTAGCTTAAGTCTGTCTTTTCAAATTCCAGCACAGCAAGTGCTTAGCTTTGTTAGCTTTTTGGCTGCTTGTTTCCTAACGGCTGGGCAGAAGCTTAAATGTACCCTTTTGTGCTGCATATTAATATGCCATTTATTATATACCTTATGATCCTCGTGACATATACGTACTGGAGTCATGCCTAAATAATAACTGCTGTGTTATGTACCTGGTTAGCAGTGGCATACATTTCCCCTCCCCCTTACCCCCAGTGATGCAGCATTCAAACTGTAATTATGACAGCAATGACTGAAGCTCTCCATTTTGATTGTTGTTGTGGAGTCCGTACCTGACGGCTGTATGCCCCATGTGAAGGAGCTGGCGTTTAGTAGTTTTCTGTTTATAATTTAGTCATATGTTGTTCTGCCTGACCCGTTACCTTCCTTTTGGTTGTGCAGGGCAATCTTGTTCAGTAAGGCATATATTATCACTATGTTTACTTTCGAGCGTGCCCAGTAGACTGCTGAAATTTCCTGGAAAACTGTCATCTTCTCTAGTAGGAGCAGAAATAAAAACCCTACAGTGTATCAGGTGCTGAATGTATCCTTTTTCTTGGCTGTTAGCCTCTCCATTTTTTTAGTTTTTCACTGTATATGTGCCTGGAAGGCAGGAGTAACAGACTTGGCAGTTATATAACTTCCTAACTGAGATCACCTTTGAAACATAAGACACTGGTAGCACTGGGATAAAATTACTGGTCTCATTCATTTCACTATTTTCTGTGCTACATTCCTTTGTCACCTATGTAGCTACAGACAATTGCAGCACAGTAGGCTGTAAGCTGACCCTCTGCCTGCCAAGGTACCTGCATCTAATTTACACTCAACAAGCACTGGATTTTAGTGAGTTAGTGTGGTTTTACCTGAGCAGAATGTATTCAAATGTGTTTGTTGTCCAGATGCTACCACAAGGTTGTAGAGTGGGGCATGCTGCATCTTCAGACCTTTGGTGTGGCTGTACTGGTAACAGAAAATTATTTGCGGGCACAAAGTGTGTCTTAAAGGAGTTTTTTCCTCATAGAATTAGCATTACATTTGTGTTGCCCTGTTAAGTACCATTTGCGTGCTCTATTACTGTGTTGGACTTTTATGGTTACAGTATGTTCACAGATTTGCTGATAGCTGTGAAACTGGCTGAAAGCAGTTGTATCTTTTGATTAATGTTATTTCTGTTGAGTGAACTGACTGGGTGAACAATAGCAAGTTACAGTGATCTTTTGTCTGCCAAAATCAGTGACAGTTCGAATGTGATGTAGGCAGAAAGGAAGGACTGAACTTAGAATTGAACATGGTAACATGTTTAGAGATCAGAGGGTGCATGTTACCACATGAACTGCATTACAGAAATGGGTCCTACAACATTGTCCGTGTTAGAATCAGGTGGCACAAAATGTACCAGTGGTGCAGCAGGGATTACGCTTGTCCACATCATACACCAACATGTGTTTAGTGTTCATCCAGATTGGTGGTTGTCACTGCACCTTGTCATGTTTCATAGAGTTGCAGATGATGAACAGACAGTAGTTTCCTCTGTTTTGATTGTTATCTATCTGCTGTATGCATTAGTCCGCAGATAAGTGTTGCTGTGCTCCAAACGTGGTAGTCTCTTCTGGTGCTTATATCTATCAGCAGTTTCATCCTCTGGTACTATTGTTATGCTCAGCAGACTTTAGAGACCTTCTGTTTTTTCTAACTGCTGATAATGACCAAGTTGCAGCTTTTAACTCTTGAAGAAGGGTAGAATAGTCATTGGGAAGTAAAATGACAGAAATAGCACTAGTAACACACCCCATTGGCTGATTTCTGTTTTACAGTGGATGGCAGAAATGTAATGCATTGTCATCTCTACTAGAGATATTGTGAACTTGCTTCAGAAAGTTTCTTGAATATCACTGAAGATGAAGGAACCTGAAATACGTACAGTGCAAGCACTGTAGTCTTCCTGTGTTTAAAAAAAGGCTATTAACATTGCTGTGAGTGAGTATATGTCCTTGGAACCTGAATAGCCACTTAGTGGCTGCAGGTCGATGAATGACCAACACAGCTGTAAAGCTTGATTTTTATTGTTAAATAGGCTTTCTGAGAGTAGAAGCTCTGTGCATGCATGCATATGTGTGTGCGTGCACATGTGTGTGCATGTGTATACACACATGTGGAAGATTAGTGCAGCCTTGTGAGTTTTAATTGCTCTACTTGTCCTTCTTTTCTGGTTCAAGGCTTTCAGTTTGTGCTGTCTGGTGTGACAGCGAACCGTAAAAGTTGATAGCTTGCCTGACGTCACGATGCATTCTGCATGAAGGAAAGCCACTGCTACCTTGTCATCACAGGTATGAATATGGACATGTTGGCAGGCTAGTGTTCTTTGTTTCTTGAATGAGTTTACATCTAATGAAGGACTAAAGCACAGTAAAGCTAGTGTTAAGGCGTTCATTACTTTCCTACAATAATATGGTGGCAGTGTTTTAGTGTATTAATCCCCCCAGTAGTTTTGCGCAGAAGTGGTCATGTCCCAAGTGATTGACATAGCAAATCGCCATGATGTCGAATGCGAATGCTGCATGATTGACATGCCATGCAGATTTGTGTCACCATCCACATAAATATTCATGGGGGGGGGGGGGGGGCTGAACAATTATCTCTTCTATTTAGTGCTTTTTGTTTTTGCAGAGGGGCCTGTGCCCCACCCTAAATTATGTATACCAATTCCAAGATCACAGTACATTGAGGAAAGCATTACTCGTAAGCATAAAGTCACAGTCAACTGTGCAAAACCATTATCTGTTGATGAACATTTTTGACTGAATACTATGTCATGCGTTTTTGGCCATACTTGGTTGTATTATAGTTTTTCATGTCAGAGTTTTATCTGCTTCCTAAAACAAGTTAATGGTAAGGGTGCTATTGGTGATTTTTAACAGAAATTTCAACTGTTAAAAGAATGTGCTTTTACTACCTGTGCATGTCATTGTGTGGAGAGATAGTAACATATTGCTATTATAACAAGTTTGCAGGATCTGTATAGCGCATGCTTAAAAGGCCTGCTGAATATTCATGCAGACGAAGAAGACCTCAGCATGAGTATTCATAGATTTTCATACATGTCACCTGACCTGGTGGTGGGCAGGCCTTGCTACTGTGCATCCGGGGGGGGGTTGTTAATACAGTAAAACAAAGCCAATATGGTAATAGATTCCACTCACTGACTGCAGCAGCTCTCTCCCACAGATCACATTTACATGCAGTAAGGTACATCAGCTGGCTCACATTAATTTGTGAAGGTAGCATGCATTTTTGTCCTACAATACCTTATTTTCTTGTTTCTTGAAGTCGGCATGGTCCAGTCTGATTATATGTGCGCTGCTAGGATGTAATCTTTTAGTGTCTAGTGCAGGTAGGTGGCCTTCTAAAAGTGTCAGCTTTGCGTCTTGGCTTGGTAGTGTGCTTAGTATAGTAAATAATGAAACTGCTCCCAGTAGCCAGTGATCTCAGTTCCTACAGTTCTGTGGTGCTGCAGTGCTTGTCTGATACATTGAAACATGAGTGTTGATCTGACTGAGCACTTCCTTGTTAAACTTTAAAAAAATGGGGGCTTTGATCTAAGATTTTTCTTGGCTTCCCACTAATAACACAGTATTATGGAAAGAAAAGTTTTAACCACAGATATCTGTGCTCCTTGAAAATCTTTCACTCTATCAAAAAAAAAAAAAGGAAGCTGGGCACTTTCCAGTTTGTTACCGACTTGATATTAAATGTGACTGATCATTCATAGAGTGTATTCCCTAAGTAGGGATGTACCATTTACTAACATCAGCTGAACACAAGCTTTCATTCCTGTTTTCCTAGCCCACAGTTTTCTCAAATTTTGTACTCAAATTCAATTCATTTGTATCTCCGCATTTTTTTTTTTTTTTGGGGGGAGGTGCACCAGATAGATAACATTCATTATATCCGTTTATTGTGGATATTTGAATGCTCATATATTCAACAGATCTCCTATAAATCATTGCTTTACCTATTTTAGTAGAATCTGTTAGAAAGCATAGCTTTTTATCCTTAACATGGAGTTGTATGAAAAGAAAACATAAGTAAACACAGTAGGAAGTTGCACTAATAATTTATCTGTGAATGTTCCAGTATAGTAGTTTCATAAACACTAATGTTTTTCCTTTTCATGATACTGCCTGTATGTGGCCTCACACTTTTTTGTTTGTCATTGGTATTTTGATTTCTTTTGTCCCCCTGTAAAGCAATTTTTTTTTTATAATCGACTAGCGGATTGGTGCCACAGAAGCAGTAGAACAGGTTTAGTAGTGGCTTGTGGTGGGGAAGTGAGATGCAGACAGCTGCTATAGTACGATACTGTAGATGTTGTACCGACCTGTGATGGGGAAATGAGAAATAAATCATGAAGTGAAGTATTCATTTTACCAGTCACCCTCTGTCTGCAGCCACACCTATGGTCATTTTTGTCTTGGGTAGAAGCTGAAAGAGTAATATCACAGAGATGTGAGCAGAAATTAAGTTAATTCACAAGGGAGCCAGACTGACTTTTAATGTCAAAATAAGGGGGCTTAGCAGTACAACTACTGCTCTTTCTTTGTTGAAAGGAGTCAGTTGAGGTGGTTTGAGAGCCATCTAAAGATAACCCAGGATGCCTCCCATGAGGAAAAGCCAAGGATAAGCTTGGGACACCTTGTCAGATTTTCTGTGCTTGTCTGAGAACATAGGGCTGTCCCACAGGAGGAGCTGGAAACTTCTGCTGGGTATAGAAGCCTAGTTTAGTTTACTTAGCTTGTTACTAACTCCAGGTTAAGTGGTTTCGAAAATGTTGATGATTATAGAGCAAGCCTCTTGAATTAAGTTGAATTTTGGTGCTGTCATAAAATTTCAGTGCTTGAAGGACAAAAACAGTTTGCCTCTGTCCAAGTGCTAACTGATGTCAGACTCATTTTTGTCTTACAGTAGTGTACTTCTTGTGTACCTGTGTATTACTTTTATCCAAAACTCGAAATGACAAAACATAGTATCACAGTATCCAACAGACAAAATATCAAAGTAGCTCTGTACGCCATGAAATTTGTATCCCTATTTAGTAAAATAATCAGCTAACGTGTTTTCATTCAATAGATTTCTTGGACTCGAAAAGCTTTATAGAACACTATCTTATATACAAAAACTTTGACATGACCTTGGATGCGTACTAGTTTAATGCCAGTATGATTTTTTTTTTCTTACATGAACTGCGGTGGTGGTGCTGCGGTAGCGTTGTCGCCTCACAGTAAGACGTCCTGTTCGATTCTCGGCTAGAGCGTCTTCTGTGTGGAGATGTGCGTACCTTCTTTGAAGGTTGTGGGTCAGAGCTGGCAACTCGGCATGTAAAAATCTACTGCCAATCATTAGCGGACTGGAGTTCCTCTGTGGCGACCCCCTAACCGGGAAAAGCCGAAAGACACAACAACCTTTCTAAAAGGTCTAGTATGTAAGCCATCCACTGATTTAGCAATCTGTACATCCAAGAACTCTAACTGCCTGTGAATGTTTCACTTCAAACTTTAAAAAAATCTATTGTTGATTCGACGAGCCCACAGAACTCAGAAAAGTTAGACTTCCTCTCCATATTAAAAATATGCCATCCACAACGCGTGCATAATTTGGAGCATTGAATTTATAAAAATTGGAGGGAAACTGACAATTCCTGTCCCATTACATAAGTGCTATATTTGCATAGGAATTGGAACATGCTGTGCTTGTCACATCTCCTGTCTTCTGAAGACGACATTTTCTAGTAATGATTCTAACAATGAACATGCAAGATTTGTTTTAGAATTAACAGTCTGTATTTGACTTCTGATAGGATCAATGCCTTCTCTGTTTGGAATATCAGTAAAAAGGAAACTAATATCCATAGTAACTAAAAATCATTAACTTGATTTTTAACGTACCAATCATAAAGATAACGTAGGAAGCGTTTAGTATCTCACAGGTAATGTAACTTTTCCAAGTAAATGTAGAGCAGCTTAGTCACCACCTCCACCAGAAACTGTAGGCCTTCATGGTTGTGCAAAAATTGAGTTAAATGTATTTACATCTAGAAGTTTGCACAGTTATGTGATTTACACAAACGTATGTGATGGAATTGTGTTCAACTTAGATGAAATGTAAGTTTGAGTTGCAGTTAAGGAGGGAAGGGTATTTCCAGTGACCGCTTTCCAATAAGAACATACTGGTAGTGGAACGTGATATGTTTATTTATGAAGTCCTACTGGACAGAGTTATTCTTTTTCAAGAAAAAGCAGAATTTCTTTGTCTTCAGCAAAGTGCTTTGTATTCAGCAGCAATGCGGACGTGTTATAATAAAAGTTCATTGCATGTTTCCTTATGCTACAAGGACTTACAGGATAAAATCCAATTTCAGCATGCAAAGCAGGAGTTCTGTAAAAAGCAGTGCATAATGTATGATGTAATGTTAGGCATATCATGCATGTGACGAAATGGGAGTGTGTGTATGTGACATTAAGTCCATTGCATGGCTGAGATCCCTGGGAAAAAAACAGCTGCCCCAAATTCATTCCAGGCCAATCATCATCATGAGCCTTCCCTAACTGGTGACAAACTGCTTATTAACCTTGGAAGAGGGAGGCCTCTGTGTGAGCAGGCTCATGAAAGGAAAATTGCACTTTCATGTGGAGAGTCAATTGTCCAAATTTTTGCCTCCTATTTGGTATGTTCCTCATAAGATTTTTGGCAAATCATTGAGGATTGAAGCCACTAAATAATGGCTGACATTTGAGTTTCAGACTTTGTATCCTTCAGAAAATATACACTTGAAGCAAAGCCTGTTATTCTGTCAACTTGCTAAGTTTAGAAGATCAGTATTTAAAATCTGCCCCTTATTTTGGGCCTTTATACCAGTAATATCTAGGCTTTACACAGATCTCTTGTGAAACTGCCCAGATTTTCTAGAATGTCCAGATTTTTGCTTCATATTCTTGGTCTATTTCTATTGCTCATAAAATTTGCATTTTTCTAGCAAATCATTGCAGTTTGAAGTCACTAAGTAAAGGTAGACATTTGAGTTTCATACTTGCAAAACCTATTATTCTAGAAACTTTTTATATTTATATATTTATAATAGCAATATTTTTATATTTATAATAGCAATATTTAAAATCCCCCCCCCCCGCCACACACAATTTTTGGCTTTGTCCAGATTTCTTGCTCTAAGAGGTTGAAAGGTATGGAGTTGCTTGGTGCCCCATAAAATCTTTATTATCTTTCTTCTTTTTCATTTAGACTTGCTTCCTTGTCATAGATCGTTAAGATCACACTGTTTTTTTATCCTGAACAAATTTGACATTTTTATTCTACATGACATAGGTTAGATAGCACAGATACTCTATATTTTCAGTGTTTACCACCCACTGTTAACTTCAGCAACACAGGATGTCAAAGCTCTGGAAACAGCAAGAGTGAAGCTTTTTCAAAAGTTAGTTGGGGACCACAACATTACTTAAAAATGAATAATGCTGTTATTTTTGGGCATTGAAATCATTTTTCCTATGTAACTGCAAAATATGAGCACAGTTATGCCAACCTACAAACAAATGTAATTTGCCTTGTTAACTCTTTGATGTGGCAGCTTTTAGCCACCAGTAATTGAGTAGAGCTGACAACTTTTACATGCAGCAAGACTGTAAGAGAGTGTAGATTTAGATTTTTTTTTTCTTATGGACCACAGCCTTTACATTTAGTGTATTGTTAAACTTTCTTTAGTAAATGAAAGTAACCAACTCTGAGTGAAGAAAATAATTGTCTTACCATGTATCATGTTAACATTTTGTAGAATTTGACTTAAGTGTATTGTTTTTTGCAGTTAATTGTATTGTAATGCATGGAATGCCATGATTATGCCTCAAAACGGTTAAATAATATCCTGGTTAAGTGCTACTGTTGTGCAAGAGACAACCTTAGCAACAATTATCAAGCCCCCCCTAGGTGCTGTTAACATGGTTTGCGGGGAAAAAACAACACTGACCAGAAAACAGCAGCATGGCATGAAACGGCTTTGTTTCACCTCCCATTTCTGCCTGCTGTCTGCTTAAGTATACCCAGTACTTTGGTTACAGCTGCTTCCCTTGCACAGGGAGTATACAAAACGTCCACCACTTCCCCACTGCTTTACCATCTTTCAAAGCTGGTACAGCACATCACTTTTTTCATTTAATTTTCATGAACTAGTAGTACATGGAGAGGATAAATCTCCATGCAGTACAAAGAATTATGATCAGGTCTCCGATTGCAACAGAAAATTGTGTTCTTAACATGGTTGCCAAGACTATGCTATCAAGCTTCGCTCTAAAGGTGAATTTCTTGGCATGCATGTCTTGCGCACATAATATGCTCCTTATGATTGGTGACCCAATCATAATTCCATATCATAAGTACCATCCCTGGAATATTTTCTTGGAAATGAAAGCTCCTGACATGATATCATGAAAGACTGACCCCACAGTGTCTCACTTTCCTACATTAGTATGTTAGCTACAGTTTTTTCAGCAGCAACAGGGGAGTCTTGTATCCTAGTAAGACAATTTTTCCAGCTTTGGTCTCACAGGTGGAACACTCTACATTGAAAATTAGTATGCGTGTTCTCTTAGAGGACCATAATGTAAGTAGGTAGCCGTTTGTCTAAAGAAGTGTGTTAGTTTTAATATCCCAGAATTATTTTAATTATTTTCTGGTGCATGGAAATCATTGCCAATACTCAAACTGACATTTTGTGAGTGTGGTATTAGGGGAAAAACTGAGTCAACAGGGAAAGTAAAATGTCAAAAAAATGTGTTGTAATCTTTTTGTTTTAAAACTAGTCTCAACTTTAACATCGGGAGTATATAAAGATGTTAACTGTAAAAGACAGATGTACGAGATGTGTAAAAATACTGTTATAGTATTTGTGCATGTGGTAATGCAACAGTGTGCACAGCCCTAAGTTTTAATTCAGAAGTAAAGCATATTATGGTACACTTTTCTTTGGAAGGGTAAGCTTCTTTAGCTATATCTGCAACCTCACAGGCAGTACACAATTGTGTGCAGAGCTCATTGTAAATGGAGCCACCTACACTGAGCCAGAAGATATAGCAAACCTCTTGGCTGATAAGTTCAGCTCCAGCATTACCACTTTCACCCCCTTCAACCTTCCCTCAGGAAATACCATCACTAGGGAACAGGTCCTTAATGCTTTCTCTAAGACCAAAAACACTGCTTCATTGGACCCAAACAATATCCCAGGATGCCTTCTAAATTGCATAAAACATGACCTGTCAGAGTATCCAGAATTGCTGCTTAACTGTAGCCTCCAAACAGGCTTCGTGCCTTATGAATGGAGAACAGCAGCAGTCATCCCTCTGCACAAAGGTGGGCCATCTACAAACCCTGGAAACTACAGACCCGTTAAATCTCACTAGTCTTATGTGCAAGGCCATGGAAGGAATTATCGTGAAAATGATCAATAGAGGTATAATAAACCTCCAGACACTGGACCTGACCCAGTTTGGTTTAAAGTTGCAGATTATGACTGCTCATCCTGGTCCACTTCTTTGAGAGGGTGACCAAAGCAATGAATGAGGGAACAATGGTTCACACTGCCTAACTTGACCTGGCCAAGGTGTTTGACACAATACCCCACTTGGGCATTGTTGACAAACTCGTATGTCACCCGATGGATAGCCAACTGCCTCACAGACAGGACCCAGGAAGTTAGAATTGGGGAGTCCACCTCTACAGTGAGGCCAATCACAAGTGAAGTCCTTCAGGGATCAGTCCTTGGACTGCTCTTTTTTGGCATTTACTTTTCTGAAGTCAAAGCCAATGTTGGTGGTCTCTGGTTGACTAAGTTTGCAGATGATTGGAAATTGGGAGCTGTCATTGAATCCTACACTGACACAAATCTTCTCCAGGACAGGCTGGCACAGACAAACAACTGGTGTCAGAGCCATTGACTAAAACTAAATGCCAAGAAATTCATAATCTTATCCTTTGGGAAGTCATCTGCCCCTGGTAACTGTTATATTGACAGCATACCCCTTAGAGTTGACCCGGTAATCAGAGACTTAGGGACATACGCAGATAGTAATCTAGCCTTTGTCCATCACGTGTTGACAGTAGTGAGGAAATCATTGTATATTGCACAACTTATAAACAAAGGTATGGCATCCAAGTCCAAAGAAGTCATTGTTTCACTGTATTTGGCATTCATAAGGCCTATCATTGAGTACAGTGCCCCCTTTGATATGTACCTAACCAGGCATGTCCAACAATTGGAACATCCACAGAGGTTCCTCACTAAAATAATACAGGGTGTAAGTAAAATGTCCTATGCAGACTGCCTCAAGGCTCTATCCCTGTATTCTGTCTACTACAGGCTTTTGAGGGGAGATCTATGCCTGGCATACAGCACATTGTCAGGCCCCACTCTGATGGACCTCCTGCATGTCCAAAAAACAAACAGCACCAGAATCACCCATTCTAAAGGCTTAAACCTTGCCTGTGATATAAATAGGACCTGCTGAAGAGACAAGTATGTAACTCCAAAACTACCCTGTCTATGGCGCAGGCTCCCCATCCATGTGAAGCAGAGTTCCTCCCTAACCCAATTCAAGTGCAACTTGGACAATTGGGTGGGGAACAGGAAATTCATCCCCTGGTTTGGCACCTATGTCTCTAATGGACACAGGCAACTTTTAAATGGTTCATCTCCCAGGCCCGTGTGTGTAAATGTCTCATCTGCCAAATCCCTGCTTGCACACATCAAGGGTATCAGAACTTCTTAGAGATTTGGGATGTATGGCTAGGCTTAAAAAGGCCCTTGTGGTCGTTAGCCTAGTAATCACCTATGAACCTATTGGGCTGCACAGCTAGATGGCACCACGCTCCATTGTTTAAGGGCTAAATTCATTGTTGTAGTGCAGTTCTTGAAGACTCTTTAAAATGGGTCATTTTCATTAATGTACCTGTTCAATAAACACATTTGTTAACATTAGTTGAGCAGCTGTGTTGATGGTAGTAGCAGTGTTGAAATGTGTGTCACTTGGAGACTGCATTATTTCAGTTGGCCATGTAACTCTCACAGTGTGCATGCTGTGTAACGATGTAGTGCAGTATGTGTTCATTTGTTTTGTTTGTTTTATTTATTGTCTGTGTACCCATTGACTATCGGGTGTACTCTCTACTAGTCTTGAGGCCATTTGTTTTCTGTACTGGGTATCTGCATCACAGAGCCAAGAGATAAATCCAGGCAGCCATGGAGGTGTGGTTTGTGGCCTTGCTGGCATCCTGGTGCTGATGACATTTTCACTGGGGTCTAATCACCCTTTTGGCTGACATGAGCGCACACATCACTGTGGGGCATCCTATGCCCTCCCCCTGCATGAGCATACTTTGACCCACACGCTAATGAGGACCGCTAGCAGTGGCTTGGATCACAGGCCCCATGTCTCTGGTTGTGAACATTTCATTGTCACACAAACCTCTGCTTGCTAAAAGCCACTTCTCCATCTGCCCAGTGTAGGTGAGCCAGCAGCTCTACTATTTAGCTTCTCTAGTGCCTGAACCACTGTTTGAACTGTTTCCACAGGTATTTCATCAAACCTGTATGCCTCAAAGTTGGGGGTGTTTATGTACATTATAATGAGTGAGTTGTGTAGTGTTGTAAGAAGTAACAGATTGTAATCTGTTTTAAAACATTTATGCTTTGTGTATGAAATTATGCATGTGGATGTAGTTACAACCATGAAAAATTGTGCCAGATTGTGTATGTATAGAATACGCTTTAATGAGAGATGTAATGTGATGTGTAGTTATGTACAAAGTAATGCACTTGCTGTGCTACTGCATTATAGGTGTTTGTCTGTGTGTGAACTAACTTGGATTCAGTAGTTAAATATATCAAGAAGAGTGTAATAGAGTTATTATTAAATAAGGAATGATGTGACAGGAAGTGTAAGTGTGAAAGGAATAAATTATGTTGCATTTTGTGTAGTTAAAGAGTTATGTGGCAGGTTGTTAAATTGCATTAAAAGCAGCATTCTTGGTGTTATTCTTGTATATGGAGTGGCATACATAAACTGATTTTGTCTATAACAAGTTTTTAAAAGAATCACACTGACAGTAATTGTATTGTAGTGCATGGAATGTGGTGATTACACTCCGATGTCTGGAAAAAGACAAATCAGTGTACGCGAGATCCAATCTTAACAAATGTTAAGCACCTCCTTCTTTTAACTTGTTAAGACTGGGTCTTACTCTGGGCAGTCAGATCTGCCTGTACTGACTAGAAAATGACAACTACTTTCTTCCCGCTGTCTGTGCAGGTAACAGGTCCATGACTTCCTTTTATAAACTTAGAAAGTTGCTAGAATAACAAGATTTGTGTTCACCTGCATTTTCTGAAGGATGTGAACTCTGAAACTGAAATGTTTGCCATTTTTTAGTGACTTCAGTCATCAGTGATTTATCAGAAAAGTACAATTATGAGGAACATACCAAATGTATCAGGCAAAAAAAAATAAAAAATCAGGGCTTTCTGTGAAAATCTGGACAGTTGAAAGGCATGGAAGGTGTGTGTAAGCATAGTATACTGGGTTACACTGTCTTTCTGACAGTGCTTGCTAAGTGCTTTATGGTTTTGAAAGCCATCAAAACACTTGGTGCTTTTTTTTCTCCCTATAACAAGTATTACATGGAGCAGATAAAGCTGCATGCACAACAAAGATTTATAATTGGGTCTCCAAAACACATAATTGTGTTCTCGACATGAATACCAAAATTAATTTCTTAGCATCTATATCTCGATCACACAAATAAGCATGCTATGATTGGTGACCTGATCAATAATAATGCATCTAAACCTACAGCCTTTAAAAAAGGCTTCAGTGAAGTAGTAGTGACTGTTGCACAAAGGGTACAGAGCCAACCCTCATCCCTGCAATCTTAATATAAACTAATTTTCAGGTGTCGAATCTCTGAGAAAACTGTATTCATTTGGAACCTAGAGGAATTTTGTCATATCATCACAAAAGTTGTAATTTCATTATTTTTAATGTCAAAATTCTTTCAGTATATTGGAGGTTTGAAATTCCTGCAGCAGGTGGGTTAGGTTATGTATAACTTAATAGTTAACAATGTATACATTGTAGCAGAAAGAATACAGATAGCCATGTGGCTAGGTAAGTGGTGACTGACAAAAGGATCAAGGAGAGAACACTTAAGAATGGACACAAGGAAATTTTCTTTCCCAGAACTGGTGATGGGGCCGTGGAAATTGCTGGAGACAGTGGACTAGTCTCACGTCAATGGAGAGAGGGTTTAGGATTGCCTAGAGCAGGAGGAAGTAATGATGGATGCTCTTCCTTACCACTGTTGGAGTATTCCTTACAAAAAGGATATCCTGCTGACCTGCTGAGGATAGCTGTCCAGCCAACATATTAAAAATTTGGGTCCTTCTAGGTGCCATATGTCAGGCATGTCCTCTGTCTGATATGTAAGGTATATGTGACATATGAATGACAAATACTCAGAACAACTTTGCTGCCAGTCTAAAAATTGTTTATTGGGTGTCTGCTACCAAGCCTAGGGCAGATAAGTACCCTCGCTGTGTACACTTCTTTTTCTTGTCTTTCTCTAAGGTTAACTCTGTACTTTCCAGTTTGGCAACACATGACCACATACTCTTTCTTGGTTTATTTTGATAATCCAAAATGGTTATTTTGTGGTTTGGAAATCTCTTCCTCCTTTTTCATGGATCTTTCAACCTCCTCATTGCCAAATGCCACATTTTCTCCTCTTCTTCAGGACTTAGCTTAGGGGTCTATTCAGCCAGTCCTCCTTTCTCAGAGGGGCAAGGAATTCTACTCCAGAATGTGTTTGTCTCTCAGGAAGGAGGGTTTTTGGAGACGCATTCTTGATCTCTTATCTCAACACCTTCATAAAAGTTCCTTCTTTCAAAATGTTCTCTGTCCAGTCTGTTTCCTCTGCTGCTTTCTCAAGTCTACCTGGTCTCTCTGAACCTGAAAGACACCTGTCTCCATATTCCTGTTCACTCTGGAAATATTTATAGTTCCCTGTTTCTTCCTTATATTATCAGTTCTGTGCTTTGCCTTTTGGTCTTTCTACATTACTGAGGTTTTTTACAAAATGTCTCGTCCCAGTCATAGCCTTTTGTAGACTCCCCAGTGTTCAGATTTTTCCCTATCTGAACAACCTTCTTATTCAAGCCCCTGTCAGCAGCTGGTCATGTAGGAGCTTGAATTTAGCATGCTCATTCTTTACAGTGTGGGTTTCACTCATTCCCAAAGTCCATTCTGACCCCTTCACAGTACCATATTTTTCCTGGGATGCAGGATTCAAAGCCTGTCGATAATGGCTTTTCTTCCTCCTTCCAAAGTCTTCACCTTGACAGCATTCTTCTAGTCTTTGTCCTTTACAGATGGTGTCTGTCAGATAATTTTTGTGAGCCCTGGGGTTCATGGCTTCCACTACACCAATGGTTCCATTGCCTAGGCTCCACATTCAGAAGCTTCAGTGGTATTTTATTTATTTAACATTTGTTGACCGGGAAAGTCCGACTAGGACAGAGGCCATTTTCAATGGAGGCCTAGGGAAAAATGCTCCAGTCACGTCTTTGAAATGTTGGAGGAAACTCCACCCTACAACAGATAAATTGGCTAGAATTCCCACAACTAACCTATACCCAACTTGTCTTTACTTAGCAAAATGAATATACCAGCCAAACAGAACCCCAGCCCTACAACAATTACTCCAACCATATACCAACACTCGGCAACTCCGATCCTTGCACAAAAGACTCCTCCAAGTATCCAAAAGCAACAACAAACCCGGGGACGCCCTCTACTCCCACCACATTTCTAAACTTTGGAACTCAATCCCTCAACACATCCTAAATGCTTCCAACCTACACCAATTCAAAACTCTGCT
>NC_056743.1:1502802957-1502820391 GCF_019279795.1 Protopterus annectens
GCGTGTGTGTGTGTGTGTGTGTACATACAAGTAAAACATACGTATGTTTGCAAATCTACAGTGAGACATGAATCTGCTGTATATTTGGATAAGCACAAGAGGTTGTGTATCATTATACATCCTGACACCCAGGATAAGGAATTTTTCTTTGAGGATTGCCTGCAAGACTGTACTAGGAAAAGGTCAAAATCTGGAGGTAGCCAGTGCTATGACCTGGAGGGATAAAGCCCTGACAATGACCCAGGTACCACAGGTTTGAATGGCGGGTCAGGTGTTAAGGCGATGGCATAGAATAATGGATCTGCTCATCCTGGAGGGGTACAACAAAGCTCGAGTGGTCCTAACCTTGGCAGTGGGTGTCATGGATGTCCAGGTAAAGGCACTCTTGGTCAAATGTGACCATGCCTCTATGTGATTTAGAATAGGGGAAGGTTAAAAATGCAAAGGGGATGGTGTGGGATTTTATACAATAAATTGGATGTGTCCTAACATTATTACTTTGGTGACATCACTGAGGGATGCTGTAGAATTATATGGATGTGTCCTTTAAAAAAGAAATTGAGAGACTGAATTGGTATTCTTGATCAGAGTTGGTATTAACTAACATGAGTAACCACTGCAGCATCCCTACATTGTCATCATCCCTGGTAAGATCCAACCACAAAGCAGTCACTTTCGAAGTCAGCATCTCCCCTGACCCCCCTCCTAGCTAGGATCAAACAAAAAAAAAAAAACTTCTCTAAAGTTGATTACAAGCTCCTGAAGGAAAACTGGCACAAATGTCCAAACTTACACCAAAGTACTATATGGGCATTTATATAGCTGCATGGAATCAGGAATACCAGACAGGACGAATTCATCCTCCTCAAGGAAGAGTAAACTTGTCTGGTGGACATCTGCAATAAATAAACTCTATAGTAAAAGGAAAAAATTGCTGTCTAGGCCCAAGGATCAGGTTTCTCAAAGGCATAAAATACAGCCTCCATGAGACTCGATAACACCCCAGGCTGCATCCTAAATTAACTCTGGCGGGAACTTGCAGCACCATTAGGCACCCTATTCAACCAAAGCCAGAGTACCGGCTTCATCCAAGCTGAGCAGAGGACAGCTACTGTCATCCCTTTGCACAAAGGTGGAGCGTCCACTGATCCAGGAAATTATAGACCCAACAGCCTAACTAGCCTGATCTGCAAGGCCATAGAGCAGATTATCATGGACCTCATTAACAAGGACATTGGCAACTCCCCGAAACTTGTTCCCACACAGTTTGGTTTTGTCAAGAGGAGGTCATGCTTGTTAAATTTGGTCACCTTCTTTGAGACAGTCACCAAGGCTATAGACGAGGGAAAGACTGTGCACACCGCCTACCTTCACCTGGCCAAGGCCTTCGATACTATTCCGCACTCAGGTATAATATATAAACTCTCTCAACTAGGCATCAATACGTATGTTACAGACCAAAACCACAACCACGCAAGGTAGACAAAGTGCACGGATTAAACCATATTCATCTTGTACATTCAAAAGCAATCCAGCACAAAGGAAGGTAAAATAAGTAGGCTTTATTGTGGCAACTCCATCATGCAAACCGGTTTCAGCTAAGAATCTAGCCTTCTTCAGTGCAACAGAATTCAATTAGAGCACATCCTAGTGTCTGCTTTTATATCACAATATTTAAAGAGATGCATTCAAAATAAGTAAATTGATGTGGAACAGAACCACCAAATCAAAATTTAACTTAATTCATTAAGGCCAGGTCTAAATAAAGCCCCTAGCCTAGTGATCCAAGAGGATTCCATATTATTTAGTATGTCATGCCAACCTGCTTTGGAAGTTCTGTGCATTTGAATTTTATCTATTATGGTGAACTTGAATTTCGCAGTTGTGTGTGTGATGTTGTGTTTATAAAGGGCGTTAGAAACTCTTTTATTTCTGATCTCACTTAGATGTTCGCTTATGCAGTGTCTATAGGGCCTAGATGTTTGTCCGACATAGAAAGATGAACACGTGTAGGTAGCTAAATATATTAACCAGTCGCTGCTGCAGTTACCAAAAACTCTAATCTGATACACTTTAGAAGTGTTGCAACTAGTAAATTCTTTGCTTTTAAAAATGTGTACATGCACTGCAGTGACCACAAGGGACACAACCTACTAAAGAGTCACCAAATAATGTTTTCTGTATTGGGATGGGTGGGTTATAGCGTTTGTAATGGGTAAGATGCGAGTTAATAGTTCTACCTCTACGGTAGGAAAAAGCACATCTATCTTGTAATATCACATTTAAATGTTCATGTGCACGTAGAATATCCCAATGATTGTTGATGATATCCCTAAATCTTGGAGGATTACTTCCAAATGTTGTGACCAGTCTGTACATATACATATGTTACCAGATGGGTAGCAAACTGGCTCAGTGATAGAACCCACCTAGTCAAAATGGGGAAGCCACCTCAAGTAGTAGACCCGTAACAAGTGGTGTACCCCAGGCATCGGTCTTGGGGCCTCTGCTGTTTAGGTTATACGTAGAGGTGCAGGCCAAATTTAGTGCCTATGACTGAGCAAGTTTGCAGATGACTGGAAGTTAGGTACTGTCATCAATTCCCCTAGTGATGTGGACAACCTCCAAGAGGGTCTCATCCAGACAAATGACTGGTGCCAGAAACATGGCCTCAAACTGAATGCCAAAAAATGCATCATCCCTTTTGAGGAGAATGACATCCCCACAAATTATCACATTGATAATAAAGCACTAAGCACACAATTAGTCGTGAGGGACCTGGGCACTCAGGTTGATAGCAAACTGACTTTTGACCACCATATTGCTTCCATTGTATGGAAAGCTTTCTACATGGCCCTCCTCATAAGTAAGGGTATTTCATCCAGGGACAAGGTGGTTATAACATCCCTGTAGTCTTCCCTTATAAGACCCATTATTGAGTACAATCCCCTGTGAGCATGTACCTCACAAAGCATATGCAGCAGCTGGAGAGACCACAGAGGTTCCTCACCCAGAGAATCCAGGGCCCCAAACATCTGCCCTACACAGATAGGCTAAAAGCCCTCTCCCTCTACTTAGTCTCCTACAGACTCCTCATGGGTGACCTCTGTTTGGCATACAAAGCAATGTCAGACGTGCCCTGATGGAACTGCTGCATATCAGCAAGTCAAGCTCCACTCGAGTAACCCACACACGAAACCTCAACCTAGTCTGTGACATCACTAGGACTTGTTAGTGGGACAGCTTTGTGTCCCAGAGACTCACCTTTTGTGAATAAGACTCCCTCTCCACTTAAAGCAGAGTATCTCATCCACCTGTGTCCCTACTGGATAGTGGCATAGGGTGCTGACTTGTTGGAATATGGGCTAAATTCTTGGCTAGGCTTGTAAGGGCCTCAGGGCCAATAGCCTAGTAACTTCCTATGATCCTATAAGAGGCTGGGTAAGTGAGTTGGGAGAGGAGTAATGTGCATCATGGGCAAGTGTGTGAGAAAAAGTCAGCTGTGTGGCATACAGTGATTGAGTGCTGACTGTGATGCAGATAACCTGGCTCGGGTTCACTTACCATCTTGGTAGCCGAATGAACTGGCAGTGCAGAGCAAGGAGTAGTGAGACTGAGCCTGCTCACCTCTGTCAGGAAAATGTTTGGGGGTATGTGTTCCAGGACTGTTACTCTGCTTCTGAATCCCTGGTAGGGACCAGAAATGAGATGGAGATCTCTACCTGCAGATCTGGCCAGGGCTATTAGAAACAGTGTCACTTATGGAGAGGTGCAACTGGTTCAACTAGCACCCTCTGCTGTTCCCACAAAGTTGTGCCCCTCCCCCTCAGCTCTTGAAGTGAAGAGCATTAAGTAAAGGTCTTCTGCATACAAAATTATACTGTGCAGTACCTTATCCACGTTCCACTGCCCCCCACCCCAGCCATCAGTTGCTACAGTTTATACCCACATGGAGTGCTACAGTGCTCAACTTTTAGTTTAAAGATTTTTTTTTTACTTTTAAAGTGTAGCAAACTGCTTGTCATAATGTGGCAAGCAGCTACTACAGTTTGCATTCTGCACGGAGTTGAGAAAGAAGCATTTCAAACTGCTGCAGTTTAGAACTTGTAGGGAGTGCTACAGTGCACAGGGTTGACTACAAATGTCATACCAGCTTTTAAAAGCTGGTATGCATTAAAGAATGGTCAGGATTGGTTGACCTCACCACCCTAACACTGTGTCCAGGACAGTTGCCCCTTTGCCTCACTCTAGCTATGTTTCTGTAATTGTGGAAGAGGGTGACGTAAGCCCTCTTAACACCACATTGCACATCCACCCCTTTGGCCGTTTCAGGCATGTGGAGATTAGTAAGGTTTAAAGTGCTGAGTTAAACTTTATACATGCATTGTGGCATACAGTAGCTTAAGTGCCATGATGCGCCCCCCTAACATCCATAATTTATTTTGGTGATTTTTTTTTTTAATTACCAATCTTCATGAATATTTTATTAAGAACACAGCCATATAATGCTACTGTATCCCTGAGTGATGTCACCAAAGCAGTAATGTTAAGCGACATTCATCCCAGGCAGGTTTGGTGCTGTATCCATTAAAGTGTATGGACACATCGCCATGCTGTTCCTGCACTGAAGTCTTCGAGTGGTAAAGGTTAGTGAAAGGCAACATGAACAATGATATAAGAGTAAAAAAAGTAGTATTTTTTACTAAGAGCTTCATTTAAAAATGGACCAAGTATATTTAGAAAGAGAGGGGCAAATGCTGAGGTGCACAACGTGAGTGAAAATTTTGAGACTGTACACCTGAAGAAAAAAAAAACATTGGTCACTCTCTGAATGGAGAAAGAGAAACTGTATCAAAGTAGTGTGTGGAAAAGGAAAAAGAAAAGGCTGGTATGGCAGTACATAAATGTGAGGCTAGCAAGTAGTACAAAATATAGGGTGTGTAAGAGGTGAAAAGAAGGCAAGCAGAAGTCTAGCAAAATTAGTGATTCCAGCAAAGTTGCAAGTTAAAATGCATTTTGTCAGAAAGGCTTGTAATGAAAGGAGACAAAGACTTTTTATTTATATAATAGAAGGCCCAGGCTAAACAGACTGGTGGGAAATTGTAGGAGACTGCAAAAATGTTGAGGTACTGAATGGATGTTCTGTGTAAAGAATGAAGCAGAATGCTGTGCTAGGTGATGTAGAGGGGACATGTCTACTCTTAAGAAAGGTAAAACAGAAGGATTTCATGGGCTTCCCCTCAGAATCCCCAGGAATCTTGGCTGGTATGTTGGCTGACTTCCTAATGGCCATCATCCGATCACTGACCAGTGTAGATGTGCCAGAGGATTGGAGAACAGTGTGTAGCACCCTTGTACAAGGAGAATGCAGGAAGAATCTGAGAAACCAGAGGCCTGTTTAACATCAGCTGCAGAGAAGGTCATGTAGAGAATTCTGAGTGGAAGGCTTTGTAATCATTCTTTGAGGACAGCGGGTGACATGTTCATGACCAGAAGGATCTGTCAGTCTAAATTGGTGCATTTTTAGTATTGGATAACAAGTGAACTTGACAGGGGAGTACCAGTAGGTGGGATCTTCTTGGACATAAGCAAGGCGTTTTGTCTGCTCCCACAGAGGTTGCTGATGGGAAAACTAGACAGACTGGGGGATAGAACTATGACTAAGGAAATTAATTTTTGAGTGTTTAAATGACAAGACACACAAGATTGTGGTGAGGGATGATCTTAGAATTATGGAAGGTGACTAATGGACTGACAGGAACCAATCCTGTCTTCAGTACTCTTTAGTGTGTTTCTCAATAAGATCAGCACCATTACTGATGATGGAAAGAAAGATAGATACACCAGTAGAGGATGCGCGTGGAGTCAAAGGAAGGATTTGGGAAAGCTGACCCAAGTGAGTAGAAGTGAAGCAGGCAAGGTTCATTGCAGACAAATGCAGATTGTTGCAGTTTGGCCTCAACAGTCTGGGTGTGAAGTTTCACTGTGGGATGTAGAACTAACGGCAACTGATGACAGTAGAGGAGCAATGTGGTTTTGGGGTGCACTGAGCTAAGTGAGAGGTGATGACAACAACAATCAAAATGCTGGGATGTAGCGCAATGCATTGTCTTCAAAGAATAATGGGATAGTGCTTCCACACTGCAGAGTTCTGATCAGGACACCTCTTCAGTAATGCATTCCCTTCTGGTGGCCATAAAAGGAAAGGTATGTCAGGTTGCGAGAAGGAATCCAGAACTACAAGAAAAGATGTAACCAGATATTAGAAGACCCAGAACTCTTAGAGACCAACAAGACTCTGGGGAGATTTGGTGCACAAGATCACATCAGGGAGATGGAAAGGGTAATCTTGAACAGGACAAACAAAGGGGAGTAAGGAGCAATGGGTATCGTGTTGCCTGAACTAACTTAACTATTTCCTCGGTCTCCATTCTATAGGGATGGTTGTGAACCTGTGGAATGGCTTACTAGAATTCGTGACTGAGAGGAAATTCAAATACATTTAAGTGGGCATGGAACAGATGAAAAAATGGTGAGTGGGGGAGGTAGCATTTGAAGGATATTCTAGAATGTTAAATGCACTTAAAGGGCAGCCTAGGTAGGGTTACTACCCTAATGTTAAAAAAAAAAAAAAAAGTATTTGACTATGTACTGGCACTATATAACCACCAGATGAATGTGAATTGTGTCTGTACGTATCACTGTTGCAGTAGTAGTGACCACTGAGATGTCTGCTTGAGAAGGCTAGATGTCTGACATGACTTCCAGAGCTCTGCAGTCTTTCACCTCCCAGTTGGTCAGATGTCACAGCAATATCAGAACATTTCCAGTGTAAAGTTGAGATCTGCCTGCACAATCTTTAGATCGTTCTTGTCATGGTATGATCTACACAGAGTTTAAGTGTTGTCAGTTCGATGGGTCTTCTGCTCGCCCAGTGAGGGCACATAAGTGTTCCATTGGGGATCCTTTTTGCTTCTAAAACTGGTGTGTATATTTTGTAAGGGCATCTTTAACAAGAGGGCCAGAGGGGGAGAAGTGCTCACAAGGAGCAAATTGTGTGGTCTAACAAGTCCCTGGGTCTCGTGCTACTTTACAGAAAGGGATACGAACCCATGGAATGGAGTACTGGAATTGGTGGGGAAAAGGGGATTCACAGAGGCATTCATTAGGGTGTGGGGCAGATGAAGAAGGGGTGATTGGGGGAAGTTGGTGAGAGAGGGAATTTTAGATGTTAAGGCTTTTTCCCCCATGTCTTCAAGCAATTGTAAAACAAACAGAAAAACAGTATTATATAATGATGGCTGATATAGTATCTGAAAAGTGTGTTTAACAATGCAGTTGTAGGAAACAAGGTGTGTGTTTTTGAGTGGTGTGTAAAAACGGTGCATCTGAGTGTCCTATGAATGCAGTGGGCAGGACGTGGATGTGTGTCTTGCTGGTTACTTTGGTGTTAAGAAAGAAACCTAGGACAGCGGAAGGTTCACATGTAGCATAATACTGTGACAAGACTGTCGCACTGGGGATTGAGTAAACATTATAATAATGAAGTAACTGAAAAAACACTGGAAACATGAGCCACAAGCATTGTAGAAAGTTATGAAGTTTGTATCACATGGGATCACCCAATACCAACAGTCCAAAAATAGATGCGAGAAAACCAGATATAGTAGCCCTTGAAAAGAAGATAAAAGTAGCATTGATCATTGAAGTTGCTACACCTGGTGACTACAGTGTCTTATGTACAGAGACGCAAAGCCATAAAATACCTGGATTTGCAGGTAGAAACTAATGCAGTATCGAAGAAGGATACCCAGACAGTTCCAATAGTAGTAGGAGCAACGGGTCTTTTATAAAAAAAAAAAAAAAAAACTGCACATCTTACTATGCAGTCTCCGAAATATGCCAGTCTTCCTGTGAAGTTATCTGCCTACCGACAGTGTTTTGTGCCTCAGTTCCCAGCTTTACCCACCATAGCAGAAGTAGCTGCACAGCTGACTCCTTGAAGTTGGGAAACACTCCTTTCAAAGTGTTCTGTCTAGGATCAGCCAGTAAAGGGAATTTTACAGAGCACAGAATTGGGATGGTACTAGAAAGTCTGGTCCTTTTTTGTTTTAGTAGGGAGTAGCGTACAAATATATACATACGTATACACTTTTGTGTTCATAAATATACAAATATAAGTAAACTTGGAGATATGCAAGGCCATCTGAAAGGTCTCATAAGGCTATTAGTTTTACATTGTTCTCATATATGTGAGAGTTGATAACCATTTAGAGCATCTTAAGCTGCCATTGTAGCTCAGTAGGTTAGCAAGTCAGTAACTGTTAGAATTGCAGAAGTACTGTATCCCAGGAGCAGCTGCTTTCATGATTCACAATATGATGTAACATGCAAACCAGTGTGAACACAAGCAAAATGTGCAGCAGTTGTAGGCTGCCTTGGTTGAGGAAATAACTGTCCTTTGCACAGCTGTAATGCACAGTGTCTTTGCATTGCATGCACTTGAGTAGCAGGCTTTGCAGTACCGCATACAGGGCTGGGGATAAAATGTCATTGTGTAGTACTTTATCCATATTGTGAGGGACCCTAACAATACATTGTACCACCATATTTCTGAATATAATGGGCATTCTTTTAAATTTATTATCATTGACCACGTTGACCTTGGCCAGAGGGGAGGACCGACAGATGACTTTTTGGAATACAAAGAACTACAGTAGTAACTACACAACAATGCCACTATGTATCCAGGTCTGAGTGAGAACATATCTATTAGTCCATTGCCAAGGTTAAAAGCTGCTAGTGTTCTATAAAAAATTTTTAGTGAAAGTTTTTTTGCTGACAGGTCAAACTTATTGTATAGGACTAGCTATTTTTGTTGGTTTTACAATTCAATATTTTTTATGTACATGTCTTTTTTTTTAGTATTTCTTACATCTTTTTGATGTATTTAATAGGTAATATGATGAAAGGGCAGTTTTTACTGTTAACCATTTCAGATGATTGGTTCGTTGATGGGAGGGGTTATGTTCTCTGGAGTACTTAAGTGTGAGTTTTTGGCTTGTATTTTATTCTGATGAAGTCCTGCTCTGTGAGGACAAAAGCAATAAATAAAGTGGAAAAATAAGTCATTCTGCCTTGTGTTTCCGCCTTTTGTGGTCTTAAATTGTGAAGGTACCATACCCAAGATGTCTGTGTTACATGTGTATCATTAATTAAAAAACAAAGATGATAATTTTACTGCAACAGCTGTGCATTATCTTCCTACCCCATTTGTCTTAGTTCTTGATTCTGCTAACCTTTCTATTTTTAAAGTGAAATGACAATTTTTGAGTTGCATTTTGGAGGACCATGGCAGTAATTGGGTTTACAATATCTGTATTATTTGCTAGTTTATTAATGCTAGGTTTGTTTCTATGGAAGCCATGCCCTTGCCTGTAACACTTAATATTCTGCAGCTGTTAAATTGTGTAACAAACGTCTGCGTCTGCTGCTTGTGACATTGTAATTGTGTTCATTGCAAGTGGCAATGATAACACAAATGGATGACAATTTACTTCCACAAACAGTAGATGAAGAATGACAGAAGATAAATTTTGTTTCCTTTTGCTGTGATAAGTGAACAGAATGGAAAAGCAGATTTAAGCCATGCTACTGCTTTATCGCCTGCAGTACTTGGTCATTTTTAATTATGGAAGACAGGCTCTCCCCTGCTGTGCTTTATTTGGTATAATTGCCATCAGTCGAGTGAATTCTTAAGTTTTTCTCACATATGGTTTGAGCTGAGGGCCCTTTAATAGACAACTGAGAATCTGCTAGTGACATCTCACCAGGATGGAACGTTGCCTTGGTTTCTATATCCTGCTGAGGGAAATAGTACATAACCGGATCTCTGCAGATGCTCATATTACCTAAATTAATTAAAATGTATTACGCTTAAAAAAGATTATGATAATCGTAGGCTTTCCCTTTAATAATATGTGTTTGTAACAAAATGTTTTTCTGTATTTGAGCAGAAACTTTTAAATGTTTCTGACAATTGGAATGTTATAATAGGTAAACAATTTTGTGAATCCAAGGAATTGTATTGTCATATTAATGAAAATGATTTGCAGAATAGCTACAGGTGAGATGCAGTGAAACAATGTCAGTTGAAAGTGCTGAAACAGCACACATGCAGATAAGGCAGTTTTGCTTTAGAAGTAAAAATAACTGTTTATGGCCAAAAAGTAAAGAGTGTTCACTGTGACTTTAGTCATACATTTAAGCAATGCCACCTATTGACCTGCCCATCTGAATAGTTAACAAAATAAAAATATGTCTATGGTAAGCTTCTGTGAGTAAAGCGAGAGAAAATGTGTACCATTTCCCCCTTGTGCTGTGATTATCCAGCCGTAGCCCTAACCAGTCTTCCATGCTTGAAGAAACTAGGTCTCTACCAGAGGTATACAGTCCCTCCTCCTCCAAACCAGCACCAGTGCCAAAGTGTAATATTAAAACACATTTTGCCTGGCACTAGTGCCAAAGGGCAATATTTAAACACATTTTGCCTGGCACCAGTGCCAAAGGGCAATATTCAAATACATTTTGCCTGGCATTCCACTGGCGACTATATTGATCATTGACATAAAAAAACATTGCATGTTTTAACTTTCTGACAGGATTTAAAAAAATGGAGATTTATTGACACTAGTTAAAGACAAATATAATATCTGTATTTAAAATGTGTGTGTGTGTGTGTGTGTGTGTGTGTGTGTGTGTGTGTGTGTGTGTGTGTGTGTGTGTGTGTGTGTGTGTGTGTGTGTCTGTGTGTGTGTGTATGTATATATATATATATATATATGTGTGTGTGTGTGTGTATGTGTATATATCCAAGGAGGATGATTTCCCCCAGTAGTTTACCTGCCTGAACCTTGAACATTTGGCAAAAACAGATGTCAATATCTTTGGTACTTTATACAAAAATGGGCATATCTTTTGTATTTATGAAAAATCTATAAATACATCAATTTTTTTTACTCTTTCTGTGCAGAAAAAGGGAGGGAGGTACTGAATTTACTGAAGGGTATTTACTGGAGAACTAGATATGAAATTTCTGCAATATTTTATGTCAGTCATACAAAAAATTATTAAAAGCACAA
This sequence comes from Protopterus annectens, assembly GCF_019279795.1. Taxonomy (NCBI): domain Eukaryota; kingdom Metazoa; phylum Chordata; order Ceratodontiformes; family Protopteridae; genus Protopterus; species Protopterus annectens. The sequence continues at coordinate 1,502,814,099 of NC_056743.1, forward strand.
AGAAGCCAGCTGAGATGTTATTATTCATGTTGTGCAAACAGTAATGTGTGAAAGGTAGATGGATTGCAGTAGACTAGTGAGGTTTAATGGACTATCGTGCGTGAGAAGACAGTAATAATAAGGGTATGGTCCCCTTATAGGATGCACAGTGTTCCCAAACTTCAAAGTAGTATTGATCGTTGGTGGCTGAAGGAAGCAGAAGGTTGGGACTGCTTGATATTAACATCACTCTGCTGATAAGTGCGTTGTTTTCCTTCCGGAGTGGATGCACAGCATGAAGCATAACGGACAGTCCGTGGGAGGAGTAAGCAGCAGAGTTCTTGACTTGTGTCATGATGATATGGGTGCAGGAAGTAGAGAACTGTACATCCAGAGTCGGCACTGTTCTGGTAGGCTGTTAGCTGACCTCCACACACACACACACACACACACACACACACACACACACACACACACACACACACACACATGCACTCACATCTGGCTCATCTTTAAGCACATAGCTGCTTTTGTCAGCACCCCTGTGGGTGCCTGGAGTGTACTGGACACTAATGTGTTTGAGATTCTGTCTCCAGCATTTGTCCTGAAATGCTAATATACATTTCCTTTGTTTGATATGCATGGACAGTGAAGGTACTATTTCTGCTTCCATTGTCTGAACTGTTAGCGTCATAGCAGCTTGCCATTTCCTTCGGTATTGGACAATGAAGAGGTATAGAGACTTAACCTTAGCTTGACTTAACCTTAGTTTAGCCCCTTCTTATTGAGGGAGGCCAAGTTGTCTTCTTTCTGTCTAAGGCATGTCCCTCAACTGTCTAGGATTTAGCAAAATGTTCCTGATCTTGCCTCATATTTTTGCAGTGTTGCTCATAAAATTTTCAATTTCTGGTAAATAACAGTTGATTACAGTGAGTCAGTATTGCCATACTGAGTTTCATACTTCTGTTCAGAAAATGCATGTTAATCCAAAACATGTTCTATTAACTTTTAAGTGAATTATAGCATTTAAAAAATGTCCCAGATGTTGGGTCATTTTCCACCCTTTATTTTTGCTTTGTCCAGAATTCTAGAGCAAAGAATTCAAAAAATGAGGTGCTTGAGCCTACTCTTTTGTGCAATATTTGAATAATTTTGTATCATTTTATCTCCCACTGCCTGTCATCCATCTCGCAGTTAACTGGCCTATTCTTTCCTCAGAAGTGAGATAGCCAATCACAGGAAAGAGTCATGCAAACAATCACTATTTTTTTTCTAGTTTAAACTTAATCCCTTTTCCTTAGTGGGTGACGTGCACTGTTACAATTTTCAGGACATGTAGTGCCTTCTCTTGAGGGCATGCATGTTCCTGCACATACCTTATGTTCTCACATGAACATAGCTTGGGAGGGCAAGGTAAGCATCACATGTCATTGGTGCTTTCTCAGCCGTAAATGCCAGTACTGGTTTGATTTCTCCAAATGCTTAGGGTTTTACATACTTTGGGAGTTGGGGTATAATTAAAGTTAATTGTCAGTTTTGCTTCACTTCGTTTAATATTTGTGCTTTTCTCCATACCTGCAGTGTACCCAGAATTGCTTCTTTTTGCGGGTCATAAGGGGTTACTTTTATCGGTAACATATTTAGATATGTTTGAATATTCCTTTTTTTATTAGCCCATTTGTTCCTACTACAACTGGAACTATCTGTGTACCCTTAATCCACAATTCTCTTGTTTTCTGTCTTGATTTTTACTGGTTTATGTCTTTCAGTCCATATGACACTGTAGTCACTGGTGTAGCAATTTCAAAATTCAGTGGTATTTGTCTTTTTTCCTTTTTTGCTAACAAGATCTTCCTTAGCTTCTAGTATGCGGCGATCCCACGTAGTCATAATTTTCAACAGTCCTTTACAGTTTAGGTTTCCAATGTCTGTTAGCTGTTTCTGTGTTGTAATGTTACAAAGTCTTCATTTTAAAAACCTTGCCACATTGTTATGTCTCTAGAATTCTTCAGCCATGAGTGTAGCACAACCAGCAACAAGAAATTTCTGTAGTTCTGTTCTGCAAAACTGACATTTGTCTACATCTTCTACCCCTCGTGGATTTTGCAAACCATCTAGTATGTTATCTACTGTCTTTTGCTGCTAGGCTGCCAATATTAGTTCTTCATCTTTTGGTTTAAATTCACCTCGTCTGAGCTGTTCATACATCAACTCTTGGTCAACAAGCAGTTGTTGAAATTGATCTCTATTCTTCTTGCTGTAAATGTATTTGTTTATCTTTTCTTTCTTCTTTTTGTTTTGTGATCCCTTTTCTTTGTAGACTTTATTTTTCTTTTGCCACAAGATTGTTATCCACATTTGGTTAGATTGACTTCCGCAGTGGTGCAGCGGTAGCATTGTTGCCTCACAGCAAGAGGTTCTCCCGTTCGATTCTCGGCTTGGGTTGGGAGTACCTTCTGTGTGTCCTCCCCGTGATGGAGTGGGCATTCGAAAGACATGCATTGAATGGGCATGCCTTCGTTGAAGGTTGGGCATCGGGCTGGCAACTCGACACCATAAAAACCAACTGCCAATCATTAGCGGATCGGAGTTCCGATGTGACAACCCCTAACCGGGAAAAGCCGAAAGACAAACAACAATTTGTTTAGATTTCATGCTTGCATGTTTCCTAAAGACTTCTGCTAACCTAAGCAAAGAGGTCATGTTAGAGTTATTCTGTTCGTGTTTTAGAACTTTCAGTATATTTGGAGGTGACAATGTTAATAAATATGTATGTAATGCCACAGTCACTGACCTATATGTATAGTCTATTTCAAGGAGGCCAGTGAAAGAAGGGATATATAGTCCTGGCAAACACTGGTTCTTGTATGTCGTTTCATGGGCGTGAAGCGGTTTTCTTTTCTTCCTGTTCAGCTTTTTTGTGACCGTTCACCCCAAAGCTATAAGTTACAACAGGAAGTGCAAGTTTATTTATACCTTGAACTTTGTTCCTCGATGTCAAAGCAGTTTTCAGTATTAATTTTAATCTTTTAAATTATTTCTTACTGAACTTTGTTCTAATTTTTTTCAAGCTGTACCTCTATGCCCCTCCCTTAATCTATTCCAAGATGTTTGTACACTCTCCAAATCCACATTCCTCCCCAGGTTTCATATTGTCTTGATTCTTCAGTTTTCCTCTTTCAAATGTTGCTTTTACATATTTGTCAAGACCAAATAACATGTCATTTGAGAATGTTTTAACAACTTGTAGCTGATTTTCCAGGTGTTTATCTGATGAACTGTACAATTTTAGATCTACAAAAAGTAGATGCACTGTCTTTAGACTTGATTTTCTTGGAGTTAGACTGAATCCGTGACCTAAGTTGTTGATTTGTCACCATTGTGGTTTTGTCTTGTTCTCAAAGAATCACCCTAAAATATTCCATACTGGATTTTTACTCCTTTTATAGCAGTTTGCCCTTTTATGCGGATCAAATTCAAAGTGGTTTGCAATTTCTTCATAGTAACTACAGTAAAATTTATGAGTGTGTGATGGATCTTGTACATCTGCAAGCATTTTATAACCCAAGAGTGAGGAATTATATCAAATGCTTTATTATCATCTACCCACATCATAGTGAGATTCCTTTTCTTTTTACTGGTTTGCATTATGGCTTTAACAAAAGATGATATTTTGCTCCGTATCAGTTTTTTATTTCTATTCTGATGTATGGCCATGACTGAAATTTTATCTAAATGACTGTATACTGTGTTTGCATCAATTCCTGTGTAGAATTTGTTTTCTTTGAAAAGAGGTTGTTGGTCTATAATTCCTCCATAAATGCATTAATTTACTATAGTCCCGGTGGTATCTCAACTGTTACTGTTTTCTTTCCTAGCTCTTTGGGTCATCCCTAAACTGTTTGTTTGGTAACTTTTCATTTTCAGTGCATCTCCTAAGTTTTTGAATAATTTTTAATCTGTTGTTAGAGGCAGTATAACTCAAATGCTGATATGTTTTAATGTTATGTTTTTATTCTTACTCACTTTTTAAATAGTTTTTAGATTGATTTCCTTTTCTTATTCTTCCAGTAAAGATGTTACTTTCCTAAACTGTTTCACAAGGTTTTCTAGTCTGTGCTTCCATGGTGGTGATAGAGTTGCGCCTTTGTTTTCCTTTAATTATTGCCTTCTTGTTAATGCCTTGTATTTTATTAGTTTTGTTGCACAATGATGTATTCTGTTAATTTATTGGTATACCTTGTGGATCACTCTTTATAGTTCCAATAATTTTATTAATCTGGCTTATTAATTTTTGGGCAATCTGTTTTATTCACATTTAGCAACCTCTGTTTTTCATATATGTCTGTCAAATCCAGCAGATGTCTTAAATTATTTTTTTCCTGACCTAGAATTTCTTATACAGTTTGTTTCATGCTTTTTCTGCCTGCATGTGGAAGTATCTTGGCTTTGAAACGAGTGTTACATTTTGTTTTGTGAAACATCTTTGCTGCTTAAAACATTTAATTAAACAAATGAGTGATTTTCTCTACTATTGCACTGCTCTACTTCCTCTGTCACTTCTTCAGGCTCTACCTGTTTTAATCACCATTCTGAAGTGGCTTTGCATCAGGGATACCCATTCAAATTCTTCACTTTGTAACTGATCGATCACTTTCATTTTCAATTGCCTCCATTGCTGTGCAAAAAACTGTTTACTTGTCAGTACATTAGACTTGCGTGCTAGTGTTCTCTTTTGTTGTAACATTTACTGTGTCTTGATGCCTTTGCCTTTGCTTATATGTATTTTCAAATATTTTTGACTTTGCTTTACAATTTTTAGTTAACATTGATATCTTTTCTGCAAATGAACTGCACCATATTAGGTCTTGCTTCTTCTGTCAGATCCATTCCTGTCTCTTTGGTGTTGCAAATACCTCCAGTTTTTTTTTTCTTTCTTTCTCTGTTAATACTTCATTTTTTGTTTCCTTTTCCAACTTACTCCATGTTTTCTACTTTTCTTGTTTTTATTCTGTCAATGACTTTGAATTGGTATCTTTAGTAGTTGACTTTTTTTCTGTTGCATGGATTTTTCTTTTCTGTATTTTTTCTCTTGCTCTTTCAGTTTAATCTGTTTTGGGAAGTGAGTTAATTGCATAGAAAAAAAACAAAACAGAATTTTCTTTTTTGTCTTAAAGTGTCGATTTCTCTGTTTCCACACGTCATTCCTGGCTAACCATTTTTTAACTTTTTGTGGATTATTGTTTTTTTACTGGCATAGTGGGTGAGTCCTCCTAGATCATCTATTGGAGGTCCTCACATAGCAGCAAGATCTCTATCATTCTTTTAGGACTTTGCACTCCTCTTTCAACCAACTATGACCCTTGTACCTTTGATAGGATTGGACATTTTTATTCTGGGATGAGTGCACCCAGCTCTTCCTTTTTTCTTAATTTTTCCATGACATATATGGCAGTCTGTATATAATCAGTTTTGCCTTGGTGGGCTTTAGTAAATAACAAGCCTACCAAGTGCAGGTACTCACCAGGGCTTGAGGATGATTTCAGTTCAAAACAAAACCTTTTTCTTTTTTGCTCTGACGTTATCTTTTTAACTAGTATTGCAGTGTCGGCCAGCTGATGGCCACTCATTTCTAGGCTGTCGTGTCCTACTTCTCCCCCATCCTAACCAGTGGTCTAAGTTCATCTGGGTCATGGTCAGGGCTTCATCCCTCTGGCTACAGAGCTGAACCATTCCATGGGGTGTTTATTTTCCTTTTATCCACCTCATTTGATCCATTGAAGTAGTTTATAGTAGATATGTGAATACAGATAATACAAGTTGAACTTACTAGGTAAAGGTCCTTTACAGTAGGTAGTGATAACTTTTCCTTCATAACTCAGTTGTTGGATAGTTCCTTTGCCCATCTCAGGTGCTATGTTCCTTTTAAGTGTTTACAGTTTTGTATCTTTATTTCTTTAGTGATTTTCTCTTTAGGAGTAGAACTTGGGGAAACGTGGGTCTAGTCTGCCCTCCAGATCCAGCACTGTGATGCCAGGGTATGCACCGGTAGTGGGCATAAGCATCCTGAACATAAGGGCTACAAGATTTTGAAGACTTATCTAGCTGTCAGAGGAGAGATCCCAGCTACTAACCCCCTGCAGGCTTTTGAAGGCCTACCAGTACGCTTATGAAGTTGACCAAAACCTTTAATTCCTACAGAAAAACAGAGATACTTCAGTACTGAATAAATGAATAAACTTTTCCTCGTCAGAGATTCCTTTATCTTGAGGGGAAAAATACTCAAAATTGCACAAAATTGACACAAAGTATCA
>NC_056743.1:1502820891-1502850891 GCF_019279795.1 Protopterus annectens
CAAGATATTAAATATGCATTTTATTCAGCATCTCGATCCCAAAATGGCAGGCAGCTTGCAGCTGACAAAAGTAAAATTTTGGTGAGCCTAGACTCTCTGGAGAGTCATCTCTGGGCTTTATTGAAGGTTGGTTCAGGGTGGAACTCAGCAGAAAGTCTACTCCGGAAACTTCCGTTTAGAATATGTCTTCCTTGGAAAAGCCAAATAACACAAAACTAGTATCAAACTTTCTGTTAATCTTTGATTTTGAGGGTAAAGCCTGTTCCTATAGAAAATTTCTTGAGATCACTGAGCTCTGGATTAAAGGGAGATGTTCATATGGGTTATATTCTGCCAAGGATGTTAACATATGACCATCTTCCAAAGCTTCAGGACACCATCCACACACCCAAAATGGCAGGCAGCTTGAGATGAGCTGACTAAAAAGAAAAATTTTGGCAAGAAGCCCTTCAGAACTTTCCTGCTTCCGAGGAGTACATTCCTCCTGAGGCTTTTGAGTATTGACAGCTTGCGCTGTTCCTTTGATAGGCAGATAAGTTCTCTTTGGGGAAAACCTTCCGCTTTATAGAATTATTTTATTGTACTTTCCTGTTTGGGAAAGTTAATATGTTTTAACGGACTGTTACAAGACATTACTTTTTACATGGGAGAGGTCTTTTTTTCTGTCAGTTTAAAAGCTGTTTATAGAAAAAAAAGTTTTTCAGTTACTTTAAACAAACTAAGAAACTATGTGTATGTTGCATTTTGGGCCTGAAAAAGTGTTTAACATGCTTTTTACTGTATTTTTGCTTGAAAAAAGTGGCACTTAAAGGCGTAAAATTTTTACCATTTCTGCTGCTTTTCTTCCGAAGGAAAGAGGCACCATTTTTGGCATGACCCTGGAACAAACTATCAAATCCCATGATTGGTCCTTCATCCAGCCACAAAAAGAAAATGTTAAACAGCCTTTGGCACCACAACAGGCTAGCAGTTTGTCATAGCTTGTTCCTTAGACCACTCATCCTTTACCCCAGATCCCTCTGGTGTAGCACCTACTGCCACTATGCACTGGGGATTAGCCATGTCCCCTATAGCTATTGGGGTCCCCTCAGTGAGCAAGGGAGAGCCACTCTTGTCAGCCACAGGAGAGGCTTCTCTCTTTAGTTAGAGTGTTGTGCACATCCCTGGAGAATCTGCTGCTGCCATTAACAACACTGTTGGGCCTTGTTTTTCCTGTCAAAAAGAAACAAATGTTTAAGAAGAAATGGTGCAGTTGGGCTCCATAAAGAATTCAGGAATGCCTCCAAAACCAGCGACCGTCTGAGCAAGTCAGAATGACTATTTAAGGGACTTTGTCATCCCACTCCCACCCTGGCACCCCCTTTTCCCTTCCAGAAAGTCTGACTCTCCATATTTCCCTTTGGCAACAGATAGTTTCAGACGAATGGGTTCTGAAGATCATTCATCAAGGTTACAGATGGCAGTGGGTGGAAATTCCTCCTTTCCAGTGGGTAATTCCTCTTCCAACAGACCAGATCCTTTTATTTCCCCCCATACTTCAACATGTGCTGTCCCATAGAGTGATGGGACCAGTTCCTCCTTAGTATAATAAAACTCCTCCTTCCCAGGTTGGGAAAGGTTTTTATCCAATGATCTTTTTAGTGCCAAAGAAAATGCTTGGATTCAGTTCTGGATCTTTCTTTTCTAGACCTGATTGTGGTACCTCCTCTTCCTCATTTAAGTGTTCCTGGTAATACAAGATTTAAAAGATGCTTATCATGTCACCATTCAACCAGTATTCAGGCATTTCTTAAGGTTTTAATAAAATACCACCAAGACCACTGATCCAAGAAGTAAGCAAATTTAGTGAAACACTTAGCGCCTCTGCTTGCACAGTCTTCCAAGGCTACAAGGTATCCACATTTTTCCATATTTAGATGACCTGCTTATTTTTGCAGAATTGTTTTCAAAGTGCCAGGAATCTCTCATCTGCGTAAGAGATTTCTTACACAAACTGGGATTCCAAAAGAACATTTAAAAGTCTTTTTGACTCCTCACACAATTATTTTCCCAGAGTGTCAGCTACAACTCTCAGTTTAAAGAGCTTTTCTTCTGCAGGAAAAAAAAAAAAAACAGATGTATTATCTAGTTGTATTTCTAAGGTTTTCCATTCAGACTTTGGTCACTGCCAGGGAATACCTCAGGATTCTGGGTTTCATGGTATCTGTGATTCCCAGACACCCCTAGCAAGACTCCACATGCGGATGATCTCTGGTCCCAGCGCCAACATCTTTTAACTTTTCAAATCCTATTGCTGGAGTTTATCAGAAGAGAAAACAATTGGAGACAGCAAATATCCCTGATTCTGGGTTTCCCTCTCACCCTCCCTCTTCCAAAGCAGTCAGTCACCACAGATGCCTTGGACTTTCCATGTGGAGCAATTTCTGGAGGGATAAAAGTGCAATGTTTGTGGGACACCAAGAACAATTGCAGATGCATGCCATAATCAAGACACTCAACTTTCTGAATCATCTTTGGTTCCTGGTACCTCCTGAAGTTATTAGAGACAATACCCCAGTCATTTGGTACATCAAGAAGCAAGAGGGGAACCAGGTCATACCCCTTTACAGACTAGCCTTGTTAGCTTATGATACAGCTTTACAGCACAATCTCACCCTACAGGCATCCTGCATTCCGTTAGAGCAAAACTGTATGGCAGACAAGCTGAGCAGGACAAAGGCAGACCCTCCTGAATGGAAATTAAATCAGGGGGTCATCCAAGATTTGACCCATCTGTGGGGAGTTTCTCAAGAAGACCTGTTGCCTCTTCTCTGAGCATATCTTTTCTTTTCCTTGCTCAGGAATATTCTTGTATGCTTTTCACCCTTTCCGCTGATGTCCAGGGTACTTCTGAAAATTCAGAAGAAATCCCCAAGGTCATTGTGGTGACCCCTTTCTAGACCTGACAACCATGGATGTTCTTAGTGTTTCACTGTTGCAGTCATTACATTGGGTAATCCTGCTGGCAGGTTGCCCTCAGTTGGCCTGCATTCCAAAGTCTTGGGTCCTGCATCGGCTGTCGTCACCCCTTCCCTGACGTCAGGTTGTCAGGGGTATAAAAGAAGCAGCCAACACCATTTTCTTTAGTCTTTCTTGCCGCACGGTGCCCGTAGCAAAAGCAGTTCGCAAGTGCCGGTTGGCCAACTCCTGAGATTTTCGAGTTCGAATTTCAGATCCAAAGTCTTCTATAAAGCAAAGTACCCCATTGGGGAAACTTTTTTCTTCCTCCAGAACCGATGTCAGAAAAAGTTAATAATTGCATTTCTTGTGGGAAGCAAATACCTCATAAGGACTTTCATTCTTACTGTATTCCTTGCCTAGGCCCTGATCATAACTTTCTGGGTTGTCGGTTTTGTGCTAGATTTAACCAACGCAATATTAAGCGTCAGTATGATTTTGCTTTAATCTACTTTGGACGCAGGTTTAATTATCCAGAAATGTTGTCGGAAAGCCATTCAACTACCGTAGTTCACAAAAAACGCAAAGAAAAAGAAAGACGGCCGAGGTCCAAAACTGACGAAGAAGCTTCTCCTAAGCCAGTTGCTGGTTCGCCGGTTCTCAGTGAGGCGCTTTCGCAGCCCCTGATGACTGCTGCTTTAGAGTCGCAGGCCACTACCAACTCCCACGTGGAGTCGGCCATGCTGCTGGAAACTCAAGGTATTGAAGCCTCGGACGCTAATCCTTCAGATGGGTCCGGAGCCGCTGAGCAGGCACCGGCTTCTGAGGGTGTATTCAGACCCAAACATCTATACATTAAACCGACTTCAAAGGCAAAGACTAAAGCACCTTCAAAGGCAAAGAAGCAAACTCAAGAGCCAAATGGACGCTCCATGCCCAAAAAACAGATGCTCAAAATGGCCGAAGACTTGATTACCTTGATCAGGGGTTCCCATCCCCCTCCTGATAAGAGGCCTAGGCAAGAGACTAACTATGAATCTTCAGATCAGGTTTCCATTTCTTCTAATTCCTCTTCTGATCAGGAATATTCTTTTCCACCCTATGAGGATGCTGATGCTGAAGAATCCATACCTTCAGCTTCTCCTCCTGAGGACTATTCTTTTGGGTAAACCTTACATACCATGAGGGAGCATTTCCACTGGGAGAGCCAAGATTTTTCAGAATCTAAAAAGAGGCTCAGGGATTTCCTGTTACTACCTCAGCACAAGCCACTAGCCATCCCTCCTGTGTTAGACATTGTAGATGTGTTTTCGGAGTCTAGCCTAACCTCTGACTCCTTACCTCCAGCTCCTGTTAAGCCTGACAGATATTACAGGGTTCCTGATTCACATAAATTCCTTTTTAAAAACCCTGCTGCAGACCCAGAAACTATTTCTCAGGGTCCCAAGGGAGTTAAGGCTTCTTCTGCAAAAAACTCTACCCCTTCTGACAGGGATTCTAGGGCACTGGATAGTTGGGGAAAAAAGGTTTACACATCTGCTACCTTGGCTATAAGGGCTTTAAACTGTCAGTTTCATATGCTCAAATATCAGCAACATGTCATGGCATTGCTTAAACAGAAAATGTTGTTAAACTCTGAATGTGCAGAAAACAAGGAAATGCAGGATATATTGCATGCAGCTGAACAAGTTAGAAAGCATACTTTGCAATGTGGTTTTGATTCTTTAGAGACCTCCTGCAGGGCCGCAGTTACAGGTTCTGTAATTATAAGGCATGCTTGGTTAAAGGAACAAAATCTGCCTGATCATGTTAAAGTTAAATTATTAGATGCACCTTTATAGCATGATTCTTTGTTTGGTGTTAAGGCAGAAGAGGTGTTAAAGAAAATGGAGGACAAGCCTAAATCTATGCAAACGGTCAAAGATTTCTTACAGGTACAGCCACCTAGGTTTAGTAGACACTGGCCAACAAAGAATTGGTCCTTTCCTGTGTCAGACAGACCTCAAACTGGCAGACCCAGACACCCTAGAGGCAGATCCCAGGCGCAAGGTTCATACAGGTCAAAGCAATGTGATACTTCTACCTCCAAAAGTGGAGAAGACAAATCACAACCTTACAGGAAACGGTCCCAGTGACTTCCCCCTGCCTGCACCAAGCACTTATTTCCTGGCAGCACCCTTAGAGGGGAAATTAGCACTTTTTTCTCAAAATTGGTACATTATAATCCAGGGCAAGTGGGTTCTAAATATCGTGTCACAGGGCTACAAATTCCATTTCCATACCCTGCCAAAGGCAAACGGTTGGCCAGATCTGCCAAAAAATCAATGGGCAGAGGCACAAAAACAGGTTTCATCCCTCATGGACTTAAGGGTCATTCAACAAGTGCCAGAGCAAGAGCAGGGACAAGGATTTTACTCGACTGTTCTTGGTACCCAGAAGGGACAAGGCCTGGAGGCCAATACTGGACCTATCGATTCTGAACACATTCCTGGATATACCAAAATTCAAAATGTTGACTTTACAGCAGCTTCTGCCCATGCTGGGCAAGAACGCTTGGCTTGTGACTTTAGACCTAAAAGAGGCATACCTGCATGTCCCAATCAGACAAATATGCAGAAGATACCTCAGATTCAAGGCTGGCTCAATGCATTACCAATTCTCTGCACTGCCCTTTGGCTTATCTACTGTGCCCAGGGTCTTTACAAAGTGTCTCGCACCAGTAATTGCATTCTGCAGACAGAGGAATACAAATATATCCTTACTTGGACGACTGTCTAATTCAAGCAGAGAACAAGGACATCCTTCTACAGCATCTGGCGTTTGTGAAAAAACTTCTAACATGCTTAGGGTACACAGTCAGCGAAAAGAAATCAAAACTAGTACCCTCTCAAGAGATAATATTCCTGGGTGCAAGCTTAAATACAACTGCCCAGATGGCTTATCTCACGCCAGACAAACAAAGGCAACTGACTACCTATTTCAAAATGTTAGCAACAAAGGCCCAGTTATCTGCAAGAAAAATTCTGCAGGCTTTGGGCTTCATGGCATCCTGCATCCTACTAATTCCATATGCAAGACTGCATATGAGGAAACTTCAATGGTATCTAAAAAGCGTTTGGACTCAACATTGCCACAGCCTGGAAACTATAATTACTCTCATTCCCTGCCTGCAACAGGAGTTTCGATGGTGAGCAAAGGCTTGTCACCAAAACAAGGGACAGCCATTCACGTTACCCCCAGCCAGGCAGACACTAACAACGGCTGCATCAGATTATGCCTGGGAGGGCCCACATGGCAGGAAGATGCATTCAGGGAAAATGGACCTCAAACCAAATGCATCTACATAGCAATCAAAAAGAGATGCTGTTCAAAATGCCCTGACAGCCTTCAAGGAGCTACTTCATCCAGGACAACTACTGATAAAGGCAGACAACACCACGGTCATGTGGTATATAAACAAGCAGGGGGGGCACACATTCTTACCCTCTTTGCAGACTGGCCATGACTTTGTGGGACACAGCATTGACTTACCAAGTGCATCTGCAGGCACAACTCCTGCCAGGAAGGAAAAATACTCTGGCAGACGATTTAAGCAGAAACCTCATGGATCCCCACGAGTGGCAGTTGGATCCACAAGTCTTCAGCATGATAACAAGAAAATGGGGATGCCCGGACATAGATCTATTTGCCTCCCCTCACAACTACCAACTAAAGAGATTCTGCACAAGGATTTATCACAGACAATCATGGAAAGTGGATGCCCTATCCTTCAGCTGGAAAAACCTATCAGTGTATGCTTTCCCCCCTCTGCCTCTCCTCCCCAAGGTACTCCTAAAGGTCAGACGGGAGAGGCCACAGATGATACTGATTGCACCAGACTGGCCCTGCCAGCACTGGTACCCAATATTAAGGAGCTTGTCTCAATGCCCAGCTTGGACCTTACCTCAAGTACCACATCTATTGTCCCAGCAAAACAATCAGATCCTGCACAGCCAGCTCAGGACTTTAAACCTGGCAGCATGGCGGATAATGTAGTCATTCAAAACACACCCCTCAGCAAAGCTGTGATGGATGTCATTTTTGGAAGCCAGAAGGCCTAGTAATAGAAAATCTTATGCTGGAAAATGGAAGAGATTCTGTGCTTGGAACCAGGCACAAAGAACAGATACAGCTGTGCCAAATATTCCTCAGATTTTACAATACTTAACTGAGATGCTGGACAAAGGCCTATCTTTCTCATCTATTAAAATTCATGCCTCTGCCATTTCGGCTCATTACAATGCAGAGCCACCAGTCTTTTCTCATCCCTTATTAAAACAGTACCTCAGAGGAGTCAAAAATTTAAGGCCTCAAAGGAGATCACCAATGCCTGCATGGGACCTCAACTATGCCTTGGAAAAACTCACCCTGCCTCCTTTTGAGCCAGCTGCTACTGCTGATATAATGTTTTTATCTTGGAAAACAGCTCTGCTCATAGCAATAACTTCTGCAAGATGAGTTTCAGAGCCAAAGGCACTCATGGCTGTGGAACCTTTTATCATTTTTTTATCCGGACAGGTCTCCCTGAGGACAAACCCAACAGTTATGCCTAAAGTGGTGTCCAGTGTGGCTCTTAACCAAACCATTCATCTGCCAACTTTTTATCCAAATCCACAGAACAGGGGGGAAAGAATTCTGCATTCTTTGTACGTACACAGACCGCTTAGATTGTACTTGGACAGAACCAAAAATTTTCAGAAAGACAGAGCAATTACTAGTGGCATATATGCTGCAGGATCTCAAGGAAAGGCTATCTCAAAGCAGACTATTTCAAAGTGGATAGGCCACCGCATTCATTTCTGCTACTTATACCATGGCAAGCCAGTGCCTAAGGGCATTAGGCCACATTCCAACAGAGCGGCAGCCACTTCAGCAGCCTTTCTATATTTTAGAGGCAGCTACTTGGAGTTCAGTGCACACCTTTACAAAGCACTATCATCTGCCACTCTACTCTAAATCCAGTGCAGGCTTTGCCACTGCAGTTCTGCAGGGTCTCATAGCCAGTCCTAATGCTATTTAGCTCCAGCCTCCCAACCATAGCTTTGGGAATCTACCCAAATGTAATGACTGCAACAGTGAAACACGAAGAACATAGTACAGTTGTGTACACTTACCATAAATGTAGATGTTCGAGTGTATTCACTGTTGCAGTCCAGGTTACCCACCCGCCATCCCCCCTTTTCTTCTGACGGAACCTATCTTTCCTTCACTGATTTATACAACCTGTGTGTTGTATTTGCTTGTGGATGAAGGTAAAGTTTATATTCCTGCATGTAATTTTATATATAGATATAAATTTTGCCTACCCTTTTAGGGAGCACCTGACATCTGGGGCAAGAAAAACTAAAGAAAATGCCATCGGCTGCTTCTTTTATACCCCTGACAACCTGACGTCAGGGAAGGGGCGACGACAGCTGATGCAGGACCCAAGACTTTGGAATTCAGGCCAACTGAGGGCAACCTGCCAGCAGGATTACCCAAATGTAATGACTGCAACAGTGAATGCACTCTAACATCTACATTTATGGTAAGTGTACACAACTGTACTTTCTCTCTAATTACTACAAGCTACCTCAGAGAATGACTCTACTTGCACAACATCTGGGGTGTTTGATATACCCCAACCCAAATCAACTTGAGCTGACTGCCTGGGTCTTAATTTTCGACACCTGCTTAGTGAGAATGTGCAGTAGGTACTAACGGAGGCAAAAAAATCCTGCTTCTAGAAAATTTAATATTAGCAAATGTAAAAGTTTTTCTTCTTAGTACCAACAACATAAACCGCACCCATTGTGGGCTAGTTGTTCTCTGGTTTTACAATATTAGTGTGAGTTGGTGTCCTGTGACCTTTCTTACTTCTCAGCATATATTTATCAGACATTTCAGCATGTCTGCCCATGGATCCTCCTGTTCAGTGTATTCTGGTGTCAAAATTCTTTCTCTTTTCCTTTCCTCTTTCACCTTCTAAAATGTTTTTATTACCCTTTGTTTCTCCATAGGTTAAGAATTTTAGAATATTTCCATGTAGAATTTTTATACTGAACCAGACACTGTACACTATTATTTACTGTTTTTGTATTATATATTGTCTTTTCTTCATGTGGAGCTTTTCTCCCCGGGCCTCTACTGAAAATGGAAATACTTCCAGTTGGACTAGCCCGGTTAACAAATGTAAAATAAATGTAAAATAAATAAAATAAAATATTTTTTGTAAAGGATTTTGCAAAAGAGACCTCCAAGAAAACTGGTGGTCCCTCCTTGGAATCTTATTTCTGTGTTAGAGAAGCTAACATTTTTTCCATTTGAACCAGCTAACCTGTCTAACCTGAGGATGTTCTTCGCGTTTCACTGTTAGTCATCACATTTGGGTTATCCCTGCCAGGGTAGCCCTCAGCCGGCCCGAATATCAGAAACCTAGTATGTCTGCATCGGTTGCTGTCGCTTGAGGACTGATGTCAGGTCATCAGTAGTATAAAGTAAGGCAGCTGACACCATTACATCATTCCTTCTTGCCGTGGAGCCCGAAGCAGAATCAGTTCGCACAAGTGCCGGTCGGACACTACCTGAGTTTTTGTCTCTAAATTGAAGTTGAAGTCTTCTAAAGCTAAGTATCCTTTTTTCTTGCACTAACTGATTTCAGAAAAAGTTAATAATCGTCTCGCCTGTGGAAAGCAAATACCACACCAAGACTTCCACTCTTACTGCATCATTTATTTAGGCCCAGACCACGACGTCCCCTGTTGTCGCTTCTGTGCTTTGTTCAACGCCAGACCTATCTGTCATCGGGCCCTTATTGTAGCCAGATATTTTCATTTACAGTCCTCAAATTCATCTATGGCTTTGGTAAGCCATCTGATAGCAGATCTTCCAAAAAAACAAAGATAAAGATAGACCGCACAGGTCCAAACCTACCGACAATGCTTCCATTAAGCTAGTCGTCAGTCCTCCTGTACTCAGTGAGGTGCATTTGTAGCCCCTGTTGCCCACTTCAGTTGATTCGCAGGCCTCTGCCTAGAACCTTTCAGAGTCTGGTATGCCGCAGAACTCTTTTTTGACTAAGGATCCTGTGGTCGTCTCTACCTTGGATGGGTCAGGAGCCGCTGAGCAGGCACCAGCTACCGAGGAAGCCCTTCGCAATACCGAATCTGGACACCAACCAATGTCTTCTTTCGTGACTACCATTCTTTCAAAAACGACTTGAGTTTCTTAGGCGCAGGGTTCAAACCACACCCAAGAAACCGACGACCCACTGTCAGGTGCCTGCTACCTTGCCTCAGTCTCAAATGCTTAAAATGGTGGAAGACCTTATAATGCTGATCAGGGGAAGCCAAGCTATCCCCTCAAAAAGGAAAAGAGATCTGTCCTCTGTAGTTTTGTCTAAAAAAGTGTCGGATGAATCTGATGCATCTGACTATGAAGATATGCAACACCTCTCCACTTAGGATTCTGATGCAGAGGACTCCACTCCTTCAACCTCTCCCCCAGAGGATTTTTCCTTTGGGGAAACCCTGCATACTTTAAGGGAGCATTTCCAATGGGAGAGTCAGGACTACCCTCAGTCTAAAAAGAGACTCGGAGAATTCCTAGATCTTCCGCAACACAGATCCTTGGACATCCCTCCAGTCCTGAATGTTGTGGAGGATGTTTTCCTTGAATCCAGCTTGACTCCTGACACCCTACCTCCTGCTCACAGAAAACCAGACCGGTACTATAGAGTCCCTGACTCACACAAATATCTTTTTAAAAATCCAACAGCTGACCCTGAGATCATTTCTTAAGGACCAAAAGGGATTAAAGCAACCTCTGCTAAGAATCCCACAACCTCAAACAGAGATTCTCGAGCATTGGACAGCTGGGGTAAAAAAGTATACACCTCAACTAGTCTTGCTGTCAGGGCATTAAATTGTCCATTCCATATGCTGAAATTTCAGCAACATACCTTGGAACTCCTAAAACAAAAAATGTCTTCCTTTCCTGCTTGGGCAGAATCTAAAGATTTACAAGACTTAATGCATTCTGCAAGTCAAGTAACTAAACACAGTTTGCACTGTGGTTTTGATGCCCTAGAAGCTTCTTGCAGGGCAGCAGTCACTGGATTTGTCTTTAGAAGACATGCATGACTTAAGGAACAACCTCTGCCAGACCATGTCAAATCTAAATTGTTGGATGCCCCTTGCACAAAGATAACTTATTTGGCACTAAGGCAGAAGAGATCTTAAAAATGATGGAAGAAAAAGCAAAATCTATGCAAACAGTTAAGGATTTCTTACATGTCCAGCCTCCTAGGTTCAGCAGGCATTGTCCCTCCAAGCACTGGTCCTTGTCTGCTCCGAGTAAACTGACCCAGCCTAGGCCCCATGGAAACAGATCCCCCCCCTCCCTAACAGCAGCCCCAGGGAATACAGAGATCTAAGCAGTGGACTACCTCCACTTCAAAACCAGGGATTCTAAGCCACCCCTTATGGTAAGAACTCAGTGACTCACCTCCTCCAACCCCCTCTGCCCACCTTCACTTACCCCTAGGAGGAAAACTCTCCTTTCAATCAAGCACGTGGGCCACCATTACCAAGGACCAATGGGTTCTGAACATTGTGTCTCAGGGATCCAAATTTTCCTTCCACACCCTTCCAACCCCAAAAGGGTTCCCAGATCTACCACCAAATTACTGGACAGAGGCTTAAAAGCATATCCTTTCCCTGCTCTCTATGAGGGCAGTAGAGCACATCCCTGCAGAACAGATAGGCCAAGGCTTCTACTCCAGACTTTTTCTGGTGCCCTATCCTTGATCTATCCATTCTAAACACCTTCCTGGTGATCCCAAAATTCAAAATGTTCACCTTCCAGCAGCTGCTACCCACACTGTCCAAGGACGCTTGGCTAGCCACCCTAGATCTAAAAGAGGCCTACCTCCACATTCCTATCAGGGAATCTTGCAGGAAATATCTCTGCTTCAGGGCAAGATCTCAACACTTTCAGTTCTCTGCGCTTCCCTTTGGCTTATCCACTGCTCCCAGAGTTTTCACAAAATGTCCGTCTCCGACCATTGCCTTTTGCAGACAAAGAAATATTCAAATTTACCCATATTTAGACTACTGCCTTATTCAGGCAAACAGCCAGGAAAAGCTGCTCAAGCACCTGGCCTTTGTAAAGACCCTACTAACCTCCCTAGGGTACACAGTCAGCAAAAAGAAATCCAGACAGGTGCCCACTCAAAGGATAATCTTCCTGGGAGCAAGTCTGGACACAGCATCTCAGATGGCTGATCTTACAGCCTACTTCTCTCAACTAGCCACCAGGCCCCAGCTATCTGCAAGGAATATCCTGCAAGATCTGGGGTTCATGGCATCTTGCAAACTACTCTTTCCATATGCCAGACTGCATATGAAGAAACTTCAGTTGTACCTGAAGAGCCTTTGGTGTTAACACTTTCAAGACCTGGAAACTCTTTTACCTATTATTTCTTGCCTCAGGATTTTCTTTGGTGGGCAACAGCATGCTCCCACAACAAGGGACTGCCCTTCTCCCCACCCCCACCACCCAGACCCTCACCACAGATGCGTCAGACTATGCTTGAGGTGCACACCTGGACAGCAGGTGCATACAGGGCCAATGGAGCCCACAGCAAATCCCTCTGCACATCAGTCAAAAGAGATGATGGCTGTGCAGCATGCCTTGATAGCTTTCAAACCCCTTCTCTCTCCAAGAGTTCTGATCAAAACAGACAACACCACTGTCATGTAGTACATAAGCAGGGAGGGACTCACTCCTACCCTCTATGCAGGCTGGCCATGACCCTTTGGCTCACAGCCTCTACCATGCAACTACACCTGTTATCACAATTCATACCAGGCTCTCTCATCTCTGTCAGACCAATTAAGCAGAAACCTTCTGGACCCACACGAGTGCCAACTCAACAGAAGAACCTTTACCCTAATAACTCAGAAGTGGGGAACCCCGAAGGTCGACCTTTTTGCCTCCCACACCAACCATCGGCTCAGCAAATTCTGCACCAGGGAGCATCATTGCATGGCTTGGAAAGTGGATGCCCTGTCCTTCCCCTGGGTCATTCTATTGGTCTATGCCTTTCCTCCCCTATCTCTCATCCCCAGGGTACTGCTCAAAATAAGGGAGGAAAAACCAAGGACCATTCTTATAGCTCCAGACTGGCCCAGAATGCACTGGTACCCCTTGCTGCACAGCCTCCATGGAATCTT
Organism: Protopterus annectens; assembly: GCF_019279795.1. Taxonomy (NCBI): domain Eukaryota; kingdom Metazoa; phylum Chordata; order Ceratodontiformes; family Protopteridae; genus Protopterus; species Protopterus annectens. The sequence continues at coordinate 1,502,834,082 of NC_056743.1, forward strand.
CCTCAGATTCCAAACCTCCTAACCCAGAGGGAAGGGGAATTCATGAACCCCCAATTGCAGACACTCAATTTGGCAGCTTGGCTTATACCCTAACCCCTGACCAATCTGCCATCCTCAGTAAACAGGTTCTGGATGTTATCCATGGGGCCAGACGTCCTAGCACCAGAAAGATAAATGGAAAAGGTTCTGCACCTGGCTCCAAGCTAAGGGAGGCAATATGGCACAGGCCTCTATCCCTCTCATCCTGGATTGCTTAGCTGACCTACTACACGGTGGTTTCTCTTTCTCCTCTAGAAAAATTCATGCCTCTACTATTTCTGCTCATTTTCCCACTGAGCAGCCCCTTTTCTCACACCCTTTGATCAAACAGTTCCTTAGAGGGGCTATAAATTTGAGGCCTTACAGAAGGACATCAACACCAGCTTGGGACCTTAACTTTGTCTTGGAAAAGCTCACCCTGCCCCCTTTCGAACCAGTTTCTACTGCAGAGCTAAAAATTTTCTCCTGGAAGACAGCATTCCTTCTGGCCATCACTTCAGCCAGAAGAGTCTCTGAGCTGCAAGCACTCATGGCTCTGGAACCCTTCATCATCTTCCATAAAGACAGGATATCCCTCAGAACTAACCCATCCTTCATTCCCAAGGTGGTGTCCAGTGTGGCTCTCAACCAATCCATTCATTTGCCCACCTTCTTTCCTAATCCCCAGAACAAGGGGGAAAGGATTATTTACTCTCTAGATGTGGATAGACAGCTCAGATTTTATCTGGATAGGACTAAATCCTTCAGAAAGTCTGATCAGTTAGTTGCTATTAAGCTTTGCTACAGGGGCAGAAGGTAAAGCCACCTCCAAGGAAACCATTTCCAAATGGATATCACACTGCATCCATTTCTGCTACAAACAACATGGCAAGCCTCCCCCCAAGGGGGCAGGACACACTCCACCAGAGCAGCCTCCACCGCTGCAGCTTTTCTCAGAGGGGTGCCCACCAGGGAAATCCTGGAGGCTGCCACCTGGACATCTGTTCACACTTTTACCAAGCATTACCACCTGCCCCTCTTCTCCAAATCCAGGGCAGGGTTTGCCTCTGCAGTCTTGCAGGGCATCCTAGGCAGCCCCTTGCTTCCTTGACTGCCTCCAGCCATTTCCTCAGCTTTGGGAATCTACCCAAATGTAATGACTGCAACAGTGAAACGCGAAGAACATAGTACAGTTGTGTGCACTTACCATAAATGTAGATGTTGGAGTGTCTTCACTGTTGCACTCCTGGTTACCCTCCCTCCAGCCCCCTTTCTCTTCTTGTTACTTTTCTTCCTTGTTGTTCTCCTTTCCTTACAAGGGACATTTTGGTATTTATTTTCCACTGGTGGGGTTCTTCCACCAGAACCTGGCCTCCTGCTTTGGGGGCTCCTGACAGGTTAGGGCAAGAAAAACTGATGTAATGGCGTCAGCTGCCTTCCTTTATACCACTGATGACCTGACGTCAGTCCTCAAGCGATAGACATACCAAGTCTCTAGTATTCGGGCCTGCCGAGGGCTACCCTGGCAGTGATAACTGCAACAGTGAATACACTCTAACATCTACATTTATGATAAGTGTACACAACTGTACTTTCTTAACATGGAAGACAGTTTAACTGATTGCTGTGACTTCTGCAAGTAAGGTATCAGAGTTGCAAGCTCTTATGATGAGTCCGTCTTTTCTCATTTTCTATAGTGACAGGGTTTCTTTGAGAATTAAGCCTTCTGTTTATGCCTAAAGTGGTATCAGAGTTTACTTTCCCTAAAAGTAAAAATGAGGGAGAAAGGGTACTCCATACCTTGGATGTCCACAGATAATTCTGGTGTTATCTTGACAGAACTAATTCTTTCAGATCTGCGGATCAGTTTATTTCTTGTGAAGGTAAGAAGGGACAGCCTGTGTCAAAACAGACTATTTACAAATGCTTGTCTGAGGCTACCTTCTTTTACAATAACCTCAATAAAAGTATTCCAGGCATAATCAAGTCTCACTGTAGGGCCTTGGCTTCATCTATAGCTTTTTGGAAAGGGTTGTATTTAAGTATTTTAGAAGCAGCAACTTGGTCTTCTGTACATCTGTTTGGATGGCATTACTACTTGATTTCTTTACTAGGTCCAGATCAAGCTTTGCAAAGACCATTCTCCAGGGGCTGCTGGATTTCTCCTCCCAAATGTAGTAAATTAAGCTAATCTACCCTTATAGCTAAGGGTACTGCAGCAGTGATTAATACGATGAATTTAGTACAGTTCTGCACATAAACTTACCACAACAGTAGATGTTCAAATGATCATTGCGACAATAGCTTCTCCCTCCATTCCCCTTGTTTTATGGTGTGGACACTTCTTTTTTGCTGTTCCTGTCACTGTCTTTTCAGGGATTAACCTCCCTGTCTCTATTTGCATGAAAGCTCTGAAGGGCTTGGTGCCAAAACCTGTCTTTTTTTTTTATTCAGCTCAGCTTGAGCTGACTGATGGTTTGGCCCTGAAGCTTTGAAAGCTGGCTGATTGTTATATCCTTGGCAGGATATAACCCATATAGCTAAGGCTACTGCAGCAACATCTACTGTTGTGGTACGTTTAATTATGCAACTATACTTTCTGTTGCCAGCGTTCGTACATTTTCAAAGCTGTTTGCACTTTCCGTGTTGATTTTAAGAGTGGCAAAGTTCTTGTCAATCTTAAAAAGTGGCTCCTGCTTTAGCAGTTCATAGTCTTAGAACATACTATGCCTTATTTACTTTCCATTTATTGGTTAAAAATGACCATTGGAGTTTGAGTATCATTATATTCTGTTGGTCACTGCCCGACTTGAGGCCTACTGCTCTTGCTGCCCACCTCCCACCACAGACCTGGTGTTCCCTTGGCATTAATGTCCTTGTACTGCACCTCGAATATGCCCTTCCTGTTGTAACCCCAGACTTGTCCCAGAATGCCTACAGAATTTAAACCACTGTAAAGAACATCTGTCGATTCATTAATCCTACGTCTACAATGATCACCCCTGTACTTTCCTATTGTGGGCAAACTGGTTGCCTTTAACTGCTCGTTCCAGCATGTCACTGTCCACCTTCACCTTCAGCCTTCTTTACAGTGGGTGCTCCCTTCCCTAAAAAGTAGTCTGAGAGAATCGAATCTTCCTCTTATTTCTTAGAACACGAGATGAAAATACTTTCACATACAAAGTGCTGTTTTGTTCTAGCAACCAGAAGAGATCTTTAGCAAACTTGTCCCAGCCAACTAGAACAATCTTCTTTCCAGCCTTGGAAGAATAGCAGATTGCGTTAGATTTAGAGAGCAGTTGGTCAGTCACTTCAGCCAGGCTTCTTATTGCATCTGCTTTATTGAGAAAGGATAACATTCTTCAAACTGCCTGTTTTCTATCTTGTCTTACACTGAGCTACAGCTTCCGATATCTTCACTTAAGGAGAACTCTCATTGGTGTTTTTGTAAATATTGTCAGTAATATACACTTAGTATTAACTCAGCCTATTAAGCTGTCAACAATGCAGATGTTTGCTGCTATATTGAATGTATATATCTGTCATTTTGTGCGCTTGATTCTTGCTCAACTGTATGTACTTATCACTGCTTTTTTGTTACTATTGTAGTTTACAGCTGTTGTACATGGGTTGTACTGAAAAGGGTCCTAGGGACTAGTCCACCTGCCTGGTTAACTAACAAATTAAACTTGTGGTTGGTAGAAGAGTGGCCCTGAGTTATAATTAGCTTGTTTGCATTATGTTATGTTGGGCAATGATGCAAGGTTCGTGATTAAGCAGGAGAAGCAGAGGATGCTACATTCTAGAATCAGTCAAATGCTTTTTGTAACAAAGAGATGAGTGCATCACTCTGTCATGACATTCCAGTTTGTAGTCATCCTGATCTGAAAAGTAACATCTGCATTTCTTCTTGGTTTCTACATGTCGTATTGCTCATAATTAATTTGGCATTATTTGTAACGTACCTTATGTAACAGACAAACTGCTCATTATTCATAACAAGTACTATAAGTACCTGAGCTGAACATTTGGGTGTGAAAACATGTTGCAGTAAAAGACAAATGTTAACAGGATGTAACATTTCGCTGCTTGAAATGCTTGCCTCCCTTGCTTGCTTACTAAATGCAAGGTTTACTTTAGTAAGACTGATTTATACCCATCATATTGCAGACTTTTTATTTTGTCACATGCCCTGCAGTGCACAGCTGGCCAGCTGTACTCACTGCTGAAGCTGCTTCATCCTGCTTATAAAGATGTAGGAAATCTTTTCATAATGCCTAACTCTCAATACCATAGGCCAGACATTAGGAATTCTGTGCTTCTATCCTTCCCTCCCTCTTTGTTCCTCTGTCATACTGTGAATCATTTTTACCATGATTGTATTTCTTTTTGCTGTAGAAATTACCACACCTTTGACATAGTTGTGGGAATTGCTGACACTAGGCTGTTACTGTACTTAATATCCCACAGACTTGCCACTAATTTTAGATTAGCAGTGTTGTATAAAAGGGCATATCACTTTCCAGTGGGTTTCTTCTGCATTTCTCCCAGTTCTTTCATTTGCCTTATCTTAACGAACACAAACTTTTTGCTTCTTATTCCACATTGTTAAAATGGCATGTCTTTGTAGTGCAAACATTACAAACAGGTGAATATTACTTACCAGTCTGTAATACCACCTCTGCCTTCTGTAAAGAAGATGTGGAATTGCTGCCTTACAGTACAGGCTCACCTACCTAGCTGATTAGTTCTACAGTAATGTGAAATTTGTGGCAGTATGCTAATAGTTTTTTTCAAAGAAGTCTTTCTTGGTCATTTTTAAATCCTCACTTTCACTATTGTACAATTAAAACTGTTTGCAAGGCTTGTCCGTTTAATATATACAGTTGACTGATTAGTCAAAGTTGCAAGTCTGCAAAGGCGAGAAGTGAATTTAAACCCAGTTTGTACATGATTGGGTAATACGCTCATAGGTTCTTAAGTGTTATGGCCAAGGAAACTTAAGAAGCTCAACCGCATCACACAGTACTGGTTGGACACTAACAATGTCCCTCATTAAAACATTAAAATACCAAGCTTGTCTGAAATTTGAACCCAGGGCATACAACAACTTTGTTTAACCGGGGCCCCCCTTCTTTGCAGAAACCAAGCACAATAGCTCCTCTCTCTGTACCCATATGACCAGTTTGTTTTGCAGTTGCAGTAGCCATGTCCAAATACTTGCCACAGCTGAAGTGACCACAATGCCTTCTCACTAAAAGGTCAAGGGCTTAAATCTTAAAAACTATGCAGATGGACTCAGTCTTGTCCCTGTTCTCTGTGTTACACAGGCTACATATCCCGACATATAGAGCTTCAACAGACCCTATTCTGTCAGACCGGTTATGTATTCGCAAGTCCGATGGTATCATAAACACCTGCTTAAGAAATCTCCAGTCTGTTTTGTAAAATAAATGGAACATGTTGGAGGAGTAGATATATTTCTCAGAGAATACCCACCCATCTTCCACTCTACATAAAGCAAAGAACTTCTCTCATTCTATTCAAATGTAATTTGGATGAATGGATGATTAATCACAAATTCATTCCTCACTATATCACCCATGTCCCTAATAGGGGCAACATGCAAACATCCCAGTATATCCTTGTTCAGCCCATCTCCGCATTATTTGTATTCAAAATATAAAGGCTGAAAACTGCCATAGGAGTGTAAGGCTAGTCGTCTTAAGGTCTTCACAGATCAATAAGCCTAATAAGTACCTATGAGTTTATATCTGAAGTTTGGGTTGAGAAATGGTGTTAGTGTCACAGGAAGTCTTCATAACTCCAGAGATGCTTGTGTTTCAAGTTTATAGGTGCTGTCACTTGCACTAGAAATCTACATAATTCTCAGAATGGCTTCCAGTGAAGAATAACGCAGATATTTTTTTCTTTAACAGAGTAGTGCTGGTCAAAAAAGGGAAGATCAGATTACTAAGACTGTATGATATATTGTAAAAGAAAAATAAGAGTGACACGTTTTGAGTTGTGTTTATGACGTCATTTTTAACCAATCGGGATTATTTCTGAAATTTCATACATACTTAAATGCTTATAGTGGTTGTTTATGCAAGTGATTTATCATTCTAATTTTTCTAAGTTCATTTATTATGGTGTATTTTACAGTGGTGTTTTGTTGAATTGCCTGAGAGTTGGTAACATTGATTTCTGTAATAGTCCAGGGTTTTGACCAAGCATACATAAATGAAAAAACAGAAATCAGAAAAGACTGGAGTAATATGAAGTCCTACAGGCACACTGCTGTCTGAGGGAGGGGGATCCGCTCTGTTGCTGTATATCCATTGTTTTGGTGAAAGCAAAGTACTAAGGCTCATGCGTGATGGAGTGGGTGTACATAATTTTAAATACACATTTTCATTTGGTGACCCTGGGAGAAATGCAGGTAGAACAGCTAAGATATGCAGTCATGATGTGTGTAACTGTTTGTTTACCATGTGCTCCTATTTACAAACTGCACCTCAGTGCAGGCGTGCCATTAGCATAACACTTGCACCAGCGCTGAGGGCAGGATGCAGAAGGGCATGTGGTTACAGGATATACATAGGCTCAGAAAAGAAATGGGTGGCAGGTCTGGGTTTCCTGGCTTTCTTAAAGTGGACGGTGCTGAAAAGAATTTGAACACTGGGTTTATTTTTTAATGTAACAATAACCATTGGTTTTGCATGTTTTCACACACAGTTCCTTTTGTTATCAAGTTGGATGAGTGCCATATGCACTCAGAGCCCTGTTGAGATCTTTCTATCAAAACAATCCAAAAAATCCAGTTGTAATTCATAAAATGTGAACGAATGCATTGCTTAACCACCTAACAAGGTCAGTGATACAATGGGAAAATGTTACAAGTCAACTCACCAGTGAGTTAACAGCTTTCAGATTTGTGTTTTTCTGCCTAGTTGTTCATTTTCAATGTATTATTTCTTCTTAAAATCTGTTTGAAGTCTGAGAATTACAGAATAGTATAGTTGATGGGGAAACATGTTACCAGAGTGAAATGAGCAATTGTACACACATCCTTTGTTTAAACTGGGCAATAGCATATAAAACAACAAAAATGCCAGTAAAATCACAGAATTTATTCAGAAAGACTCTGCGCTTCGGCAAGCAACTGCTTCATGGAGTACCATCAATCAAATAGCTCTGTATCTTATATAGCTTTCTTAAAACATCATTTAATGCAATTAATTAAATTTAAATTAGATTAGAAATCTCCAGTTGCATTCCACATTTAAACCACTGGGGGTCAGTGTACAAAATATCAGAGTAAAAACAGTTTTGTTATAATTTAACCTTCTCTTTATATCAAAATATTCAACAGCTGGGACAATTTGTTCTAAAATAATGTCTCTGAGAACTTCATGATTGCTGCCTTGACAAGATTTAAAATGCATAGCCAAGGGACTACTTTTGTTAATGTTCTTAATGTCTCTCACATGCTCTTGCAGTCTAATTTTAAAGGGCACTTTACTTTGTCTTATATAGAACAGGTTGTAGGGTACTGGTTTCATAAATTTACTAGGTACAATAATGTCCCGGATACTCCTACCTCTTCTATATGAAACCATGGGGTAGTACATAAACTATTAGCACATTCTCCAAACTTGTGACCCCCCCCAAAAAATATTTAATAATATTAGCAATTTGTTTACTAAAGACATCAAAGGTAATAACTACATAAACCTTCCTATGTGTATGTCCCCCATTGCCATCACATTTAGTATTACTAGATCGAGCCATAACATCATTATGTGCATAAATTTCAGATTTTAATTTCTCCATTGACTTCATAACAGCCTTTTTGTCATAGCCTCTAGTCAGAAACCTATTTACCGTTTTACTTATTTCTTTTTATAATTCATTCTCATCATTGCACAACCTATGTACAAGTAGCATTTCCTCATAGGAGAGTGCTCCATGTAAATGGGGGGGGGGGGGGGGTGACAACTCAAACCCTGTTTAAAAAAACAAAAAAAGTCACTATCCTCAAATTTCCGATTAACCCTACTTTTGATTATTTCAACTAATAAACCTTGTAGATGGACATTCAAAAACACTACAGAAACGCCAAATTGAAGTCCGTCAAACTTAAGATTATTTCAACTATTATTCAAACCATGTACAAAAGTCTGTATTAACTCAAAACAGCCCTTACATATAAAGATCAAAATCGTTAATGTCTATAATATACAAAATTCTGAACAAATGCATTTTTATATAAATATTTCACTTCAAATAATCCCATAAACAAATTAGCATACATGGGGGAAAAGACAAGGCAAACTACATCAGTTCTGGAAGTGATCATATCCTTCAAAAAGTGAAAGTGTTCCCTGAAGATAGAAGGAACTGTAGCACGTCTGTAACAACGTGAATGATGGAGGAATTTACTGAACTTGTTATTGGAAAATAATAAAATTGATGAAAAAAGTAATGCATCTAAGAGTGGGTCATCTTGTAGGGCATGAGTAATGTGTGGGGTGGTAGGGCATCACTAACAATACCACTCATACAGGGCAATGCCCCCAGTGGCACATTTCTTTAATGTTTTAACCATTGTGGCTTTTAGCCTCATGAGAAAAGTATGCAACAATATGACAAAAACTGTTACTGAAAAAGATGATCTCCGGTAGCTTTTCTCATCAAAACTTCAGGATCCCATTATGACCTGCAAGATTCTGCCTCCTATATCTGTGTAGAAAGGCTCAGCAAAGTAAATTACATTACTCCACTTTAAAACTGCATTAGGATCTTATAGTTTATTAACACTAAGAAGTACCTATGTGAAGTAATTAAGACTGAAACACAACACAGAGCAGCTGTTCGCTTGTTCCACTCTTTTCTTCTTGAGCACATTTCTTCAGCAATTTATACCTGCAGCTGTGCAGTATGAAAACAATAGTGCTAAACTATTTGTGGTGTTTTTCATGCTTTTAAAATGCATCACTACATTTTTCTTAAATTATACTTTACTGCACAATGTGTTTGCATAATAACTGCTCTATTGATTTTAAAATATTTGTTTTACAGTACTCAGACCAAACTGCATTATGTCTATATGGTGCAGTAAGTAAGACTGTTGGGATTACTAATTGTTAGAATAGTTTTCAGTACTTAACAATTTACTTAAGCAAATAACCCTCGCAACACAGAAGTACAGTTGCTTACCAGTGAATGGAGTGATAGGATAGCAGGTACAAGAAAAAAGCAGGTTGTTGGTCTATTTGAATTTGACTGTAAATTAACTCAATGAAATCTTTTTAATTATTAATAAATTTAAAAGTAGCATACCCACAGCAAGTGTATACAAGTGTATACTTATGTACACTTAGGGTCAGATTCAGTAAAGCCTACACTAAGTGTGTACTAAGTGTGTACTAAGTGTACATGATGTGTATTCAAGAACATCCCTACCACATTTTTTGTGCTTTCTAGTCACTCAGAACGATTACACCAAGTGTACTTTGTAGTAACCTTTATGAATTCCTGTCAGTCTGTCAATATTTAAAGCTGAAAGAAAATCAGTAGGAAAACTAAAATTGGGAGGAAGAAGGTGTGAGTTATGTCTGTGTTTGTTCATTCAGAATGGTGTAGACTTAGTGTAGATTGAATCCTAGGGTTAGTGTAGGCTTTATTGAATCTGGCCTGTAAAGTTGGTGGGTGAGCTGGTCTCAGAACCCTCTTCAAGTTCAACTCAAGCCATGAAGCAATCACATTTACAACAAATAAAGTGTAGATTAGATATTAGGCTGTATAGATAATTCATGAGTTTGAAGATTTCCAAGTCTTGATTAACAGAACACTCATAAACAGTAAACCAGTGAGTGTAGAAATCAATAGCTTAAGTAAATTCAGTAGTAGATTTCTACACGTAGGAAGACTCCATAATACAATCTGATTTAGGATTTGGAAAAAGTATGGAGTTGTCAGTTAAACATTAAAGCACAACATCTGTGATGTAAAATTATTCTGAACAAAAAAATGTAAGATTTCCAGCATTAAATTGTTTAAACTTTTGCTTTGTAAGTAGCTTGTTTCTGTTGTTTTCTTTAATCTTCATCTAGTTTAACTGAATTTCTGATGTTAAAGTTGCTTGTTTCATCTCTGCAGGGCTCCTCTGTAAGTGGGTTGCGCTCAACTGAACTTCCCTAATAGACCGTTGCTAATACATTTTGTTCTGGATAAGGCACACCGAGAGGAGATGCTTGTACAAGATGCATTATAAAACTGATACCATGAGAAACATAAAGTGAACTGAAGTTTAATAAATAGCCTGCACCAGTGGGAAAGAGGATAAAGCCCAGACTACAGCTCAAGTGCCTCAAATTTGACTAGCAACTTGGGCACTTGACAGTGCAGGTAGGGAAGATAGGTGTGGCCATCTCACCTGGCTTGTGCTGAGGCTGCATTGACGGGGCTCCACAGAAGAGCTATGTTGGGATGATGTGTGTGTGGCCACCCATGCCAGTGTTGATAGCCCTTGCTGACATGTGTAGGGAGCACACATGTGCACATACTGAAGGGACATAAGTGGCACTTAGCGATGCAAATGGTCACATCAGTACTGAGGGGAAGTGGTTTGGCTCAGAAATAAATAATGCAGCTATTGACAGAAAGTCAGAGAGATCACAAAGTGCCTTCATTGCTGCTTGGATGGCGTGATCTTAGAATTTTGATAGCAGGTGCAGGGGGAAAAATTATAGTTTAAAAAAATGGTAAGTGCTAGTTTGCCAATTAATGACTTGAGAGAGTTTGCAGATAATGACTTGAGTGAGCTTGCAGATAAGCTAGATATTTTTGTGTTTGTAAATTCTGACCCATCAACATTTACCTGCAATGTTGTCTACTCCTCAAGACAGAGTACTCAGTCTGACTTCTCTTAGTTGTATTTCATGTCAAAGACAGTGTATTGAAGTGCATGACACCTGACACGCTTTGTACTGAGTCATAGACCATATGTGTGCATCTATCATTTAAGGCCTAGGCAATGTATATTAGCTTTGTTTGTAGCCTGTGTTTGTCATATGCCATAAAAAGACAAAAATGATAGCAAGGCACCTAAGGTCCCAGCAGTGCAAAATAATGTAGAACAGCAAAATAGCAATCCAAGGACTACCAAGGCTTAAGATAAAAATGACCTATTGTGTCAGGGAATGGATGGCTCACTGAGCCTTTGTCCTTATTTGTTGAGCATAAGTAGTTAATGGTGTTAGTACTATTATTTGAGATATGCAAATTTTTTAAATGATCTCTCTGCATGATGTTTCAAATTATGCTTGTTACATTGGATGTGAACACACTTTTTACGGTTATACTGAATGTAGATGGGGTTGAGGCAGTGAGACTTTTCTTGCATAGACACAGTGGTTATTCTCATGATATGATTTTTTTTTTATTTGCATACTTTTGGATCTTATTTTTGAACAATGCTTTTATGTTTAATGATTGCATTTATTTACAGAAGGTTGGCGTGGCTATGGGCACATCATGTGCCATTAGCTACGCCAACCTTGTTATGGCCAACTGGGAAGAGGAGTATGTGACAGCTCCACATAATTTTTCATCACACCTGAAAATTTTCAGTAGGTTTGTGGACGACATATTTTTGCAGTGGGATGGAACCATCTCTGAATTAGATTCTTTTGTAACCTATCTTGAATCTACAACTAGTTTTTAGAGATTTACTATGAATGCACATCTTGATAGTATTGATTTTTTTAGATGTCCATCTGTATAAAAGTGAAACAGGACCATTACAAACTTCAGAGTATAGAAAACCATGTAAACCATACATTGTTTCATCGCACTAGTATGCATCCAGGATATGCATCCAGGATATGTCTTTATAAATATAGCTAAGAATCAAGCCTTTATGGCATCCAGATTGCATACCAGTGATGATGGTTTGCATGCTGCATTGGGCATGTTGAAACGTGGCTGTTCAGCCAATGATGTGGATTCAGTGGTCAGAGAGGTGAATGAGGCCAGGTCCGGTTTGGCCAAACCTTATTTTTCAAGAAAGAATAGTTTGTGTATTACAAACAGGGTTCCTGATCAGGGTTGGGTTAGACCAGTTATTACCTTTACCAGTGATGTTGGAGTTATATGTGATGTAATGTGAAGAAACTGACCCCATACTCACTTCAGATAATTCTCGCTGAGATTGTAGGTGCTGTGTCACGTTTCTCCTTTAAAAATGGGTTGTCCATAAAGAGGCAACTTTGTTATGGAAGAAGAAATAATGTTAAACCTTTGTCAGATAGATTAGGAACTTTTATTTGCAGGAATTGTGAGGATGCCCCTATATTTCAGATGTTAGTGTTTACACATCCATCTAATGGTTTTGTTTTTACTCCTAAATTTTATGTAGATTGCACTAGTACAAATCTGGTTTACCTTGCATTTTGTGTAAAATGCACTAGTTTCTATGTAGGTAAAACTGTTAGGACTTTGAAGGAGCGAATATTGGAACATGTTGGCTACATTAGAAATAAAGGTATTGGTAGTTCATTATTTAGGCATATCAAAGCTTTGAATGATCATTGTTTTAATTTTTTAGTGTTACAGTGCATTAATGTTAAAGGGGGTGATTAAATAATGTTGTTGAGAAGGCTGAAAGTAAGTGGATTACTAAGTTACAGACACATAGAAGCCCAGGTCTTAATGACTGTATGCCTTTAAACCCCCTTCATAAGGAAAGTAAATTGTTTCATTGACTAATTGATTTTGTTATGTAGGGTGTATGTGTAGTATTGTATTTTGTCTGATGAAGTGCCGAGTTATTGGCATGAAAGCGCTAACCTTTTAATAAATTCTGTTTTTATCTTAAGCATTGGTGGTCCTTGGATTTGTCATATGCCTTTGAATTAAAGTGGCTACTTAGAACCTTATGGGAGCTAATCCACTGAATTGGTTTTGATATTTTCTGCTGTAGACAACCATGAAATTGATTGTTAGTGAAGCCACTGTCAGTGGCACAAGAGATAGCACACTTGCCCTTAGTGCAAAAAGCTGTGGGTTCAATTGTCACTCAGGGTAGATAAGTTGCTGACTGCAGTACAACGTAAAGGTAGTACTAAGTCATCCTTTGGATGAGATGTTAAACTGAAATCCTACTTGCCTGAGTTGGTGGTAGCTCAGGTGGATGTAAAAGATCCCATGGCACCTGTCGAAAAGAGTAAGGGAAGTTCCCCGATGCCCTGGCTAAATTTCCCTTTGTAGTATAAATACCACCTAGGGTCTCCCATAAAAAGAGGCTACTACCCTAGTGGGAGTAGTTCGGTCAGTGATAGGATAAGTAAAATAAATAAATAAAATAAAAAGTAAATAAAAGTTTCTGATGAAAGTGGCCATTGAGAGTACCAGAGTATCTCCACAGTCTCCTCCTTTAAGTGGAACCTGATATCTGTAGCATGTTAGTCTACTTGCTCTATTTTCAGACCTCCACCCCACAAGTATCCATTAACAAAACAGCAGGAAGCAAGACTATGTGGGGGCACAGGCCATTGAAATGGAACTCTGAAATAAATAACATGTACCTCAGTGTGTTGATCCTAAACAGACAGCTGTAATTTCTTGTAGACTATTTTTGTTGAGCTTTTACAGCTATTTCTTTCCCACTTTTCTTGTGTAACACATTAAGCAGCACTCTGCTTAATGTTCGTAGTCCCATTTACTATAGTGGAGCATTAACCTCTTTGAACCTGCTTGTATGTCCATATATTACTGGATGCAGAGATGTATGTTTGACTGGAGTGGGTTTTACGTTATGAGCTACAAAGCAATTTACATTTATAATAGATGCTGTCGGAGTACTATATGTGTAAGGAATTTCTTAGTTGGTTGTGTCTGATGATGAAAGTAGCTGTGAGATAAGTGTGTGTGTTTGTGTGTATACATATATATTTACATGTATATATATGCTTGTTTGTAATACATATGCGTGTGTATAACATCATTTTGGAGTATAGATTGCAGTTTGTGATGTAAATGTATTGTAAAAAAGTACTATGTTTCTAAGTGCTTTGGCCTTAAAATATATTGCTAATGCTCTTGTGTAATGTAAACAAATGCTGTTATTAGGTAGTGAAGAAATTCTTTCTTGTTATGTTAATGGGGCGTTAAGAATCAATTGTTTGATTTACCCCAAAGAGAGTGGCCTAATGGTTAAGGTGTTTGCCTTACAAACACAAGGTGCAAGGTTCGAGTCTCACAAGGGATAATTGGCTAGGCTTAAAATAGCTCGCAAGGGCAATTAGCCTAGCACTAATCTATGAACCTATGAACTTTAGTATAAAAGGAGGTCTCTTCTAAACTATGGGTGATTCAAGGGAGCCTTAAGTCTAGTTGTCCGAATTAGCAGAAGACTGAAGATGGGTCCAAATACCTGGCGATGGATTCTCAGGAAAGAAGGGTATAGACCTATGTCTTGAGTGGGAAAAACTGTAGAATGTAGTTGTGGGCCTAAAGTGGAATGCTGTGGGAGAAGAACAGGTTCACTCAGAGCCTGCAGCAGCAATAACTTAGCTGGACCAGAAGTTTGCTGTATAATCTTTTTAGAGAACCTTTTTCATGGATATATTTTTCTGTATGTGAGAATAATAGATGTATTGTTTTGCCACCTGGGACAAAGCAACTTGCAAGTTTAATAAATGCCATATTTTCAGTTACTTCTGAGTCTAATGTCTTCAAAATACCATCATGCATGTGCATGAGAGACAGAGAAAACGGGAATATGCATAAGGCATCTTTTGAGTTTTAAGAAAGACCTCCTCTGCTGTTGGGTAATTCAGTAAATATTTACCAAACCATTGAATGCCACATGAAAAGTGAAAGATCAGGCTGTTTTCTAAGTCTGATAAAATAGATAAATGATAATTACTTTAAAACAGATAAGAATCAAGTCATACATTTTAAGTTATACATTTTAAATATGTTTGTCTATTAGTAGTAAACCCAGGGCTGTCTTATTGTAGAACCATTCTATGTTTTTGACAGAGGCATTCAGTTTAGTATGTAGAATTAGTATAGAGCTTTGTCAAACTCCATAAAAGTAGAAACCTTTAGAAGCTTAAGAGAGCCAGAAAAGTACAGTTGCATAAGGAGTGGCTGCTACATTGCTTAGTAGAGGCCTCTTCCTACCCATCACCCCCTATTTTCAAAGATAACTAGATAATGAGAGTCCATCTGTCTTTGTTAACACAGTGGAGCAGCCATATTTGTCAAGCACACCAATGAAGAATGGTTTTATGCAAAGTCAGGATATGGAGTGTGTGTCTGTGTGTGTGTCTGTGTGTGTGTGTGTGTGTGTGTGTGTGTGTGTGTGTGTGTGTGTGTGTGTGTGTGTGTGTGTGTGTGTCTGTGTGTGTCTGTGTGTGTCTGTGTGTGTGTGTGTGTGTCTGTGTGTGTGTGTGTCTGTGTGTGTGTGTGTCTGTGTGTGTGTGTCTGTGTGTGTGTGTGTCTGTGTGTGTCTGTGTTTGAACACTTTAGAAGTGATGGGAGGTGGAATTCCCAGCCCGTACTGTGCTGAGCATTTTATTAATTAGAACTGTGAATAGCAAGCACTGATGTTGCTTGCGTTGCAGGGAAAGGCAGGTTTCCCAAAATGTAAATCTGCTACATATGACTGTTTACATACCAAGGCAAGCATTACTTAATGCCCAGTGCTGATAAGAAAGGAGCAGTAACACTGTAGGAGCTGTTACTGGCATGGAAAGTAGCCTTTTTTCAGATGTAGTGCTTGTTGAGTTGGTGTTTACATGTAATTTCATGATAAGGAAAGGAAGTAATGACTTGGCAGCCTGAGGTAAGCACCACTATTGTGTTTTAGGAAACCACTTAAATTCAAAGGCATTGTAGTCTTTACTAAGTGTGAAAGTTTGTGAGTAAAGTCAACAGGAAGGGCTGCAGGAAAATGTAGAACTACAGTACCTTATTGGCCAGCATTTGCCTTACAGGCAGAGGTAATCATCAATTGTATAATTTACTGAGTGAGTGATTGTGTTTGGATGTGTTTAAGGAGTGTAGATATGCATCTGGATGTTCATATATAACTGGAAGGATTTAACATGAATAAAAGAGGCTATTTCTTATTGATGGACCGTTGTATAACCCTTAATAAATGCACTGAGAAAACTATATGGTAGATCATGCACGTGGCCCCTTTAACTACTGGGTTGACCAGAAAGAAAATAAAAAAATATATCTTTAACTTCTCAGTTAATGATCAGAAATGAAGGTTCATTATCGAACATATGATTTAGTTATTAGCGATATGAATTGGATCTTCTTTTTTAGAAGTGATGGGAAGTAGAATTCCCAGACTGCCATGTGCTGTTAAAAGGTGTCTTGTACATTACTGGGAATGCAGTCATCTCTTAGTGTAGTGCAGGTAACATCAACACATGAAAAGAAGGCTAATGCTTGAAGTAGTTTGTGTGTGATAGTCCACATCACACAAGCATGCTGAAACTTTGAAATATGTCCAGTGATAGTACATTAAAATAAGGATTTTTTTTTCAGTTAAGTTAGTGACGTTTCCATGCAATGTCCAGGCTGTCTTAAAGATGCTAACCATTTCTGGACAAACAAGGTCCACAGAGCTTGCTTTTTATTACAAATACCTGATACTTGTGATAACCAGTTCAGTTTTGTAGCATATGATTTGGAAATTCCCACCTTTTAATAGCTACATGACCTTTGTGATTAACTTTTACTGGTTTTGACTGATCCCTGTGAA
>NC_056743.1:1502858391-1502980891 GCF_019279795.1 Protopterus annectens
TTTTATGGTAAACAAACATTAACTGCAAGTAAACTATTTAAATCAAACTGATATTTATTGTACATTATTTTGATACAAAAACATTAACTGCAGAAAACCTGCCATTGGAAATGCTCAAGGAAAAAATGTGAAGGTTACAAGGAATAACAGTAGTAAATAGTGATTGATTTATGATTTGGTCGTGATAGGAGGTATATTGTGTCACCAAGTGCCACGATGCACCTATGTTGTTATAATTTAGTATTTATTTGGGCCATTTTTTAATAAAACGCTTCATAAACTTTTTATTAAGCTGTGACCCAAATAGATCGACTGTGATCCATGCTGATGTCACTGTAGGCAGAGCAAGCACTGGATCCATAGACTGTAATGGGTGCACCTCCGCGTATGAACAATACTGTGCCCGTTTCAGTCTGTTTATGCACTTCATGCTTTCACTACCATAATGTCACTGAAGTTAAAGTTTACTTTTAAGTTCAGTGGTATGACCATAAGGGAAGTGGTGATATAAAAAGCTTTCCACCAGCCAGACACTTTCATAATGCTGTGGAAAGGTTGTTCAGTGCTTCATGTACTGCCTGGTGTAGTGCAAAGGTAAGGAAATTGTTATGACCAAATCATTTTAAACTTCTTTATTTAAGTCTGTTGTACAAATTACATTTGTTTCTTCCACCATTTTTGATGAATATTTTAGTGAAATATTGTAGATCCACCTCACCACCCCAGCCAATCACCTCTAGAGTCTCTCAGGGATCCATTCTAGAACCATTTTTTTCCCTTGCATCCTCCTCTAACCCCTCCCAGCTGACATAAAACAACTAATGATGGCACAGTCTGTTACCATTCTGCTGCTACTCTCAAAGAATTTTCCATGAACTGCAAACCATCCGTAAGTCTTGAAGCGTGGCTACAAAGTAAGCAACTGCCCTTGAACCCCAAAAAGACAAAACTAATGTTCTTGGACCCCCCCCCCCACAAAAACTAAGTGAATATGTCCCTTCCCCACACCACTGACATGTGACATCTAACCAATTTTGCATGTCTCTTCTTTCAGATACCTAGGAGTAATCCCATATCCTAATCTAAACCTAGCCAAGAACATCTACAATGTAAACATACTCCTTGGGTGCCTGCAAATCTATCAGTTTGTGACCTCAGAAGGAAGGAATGCAGTAGGCAAAAGCATCCTTCATCCTCTGTTATAATATACCTTGCCATTACCAGCTTTTTTCTCCAATAAAAATCTTAAAGATCTACATACTGTCAAACAAAACATGCAGCTGTATGCTACTGTCCTCAAAAATGAACGTTACTGTGTCTCTCATCAGCAAACCAAATGTCTCACCGTAAAGGAGAGGGCAGATTTACTATGGCTCTGCCTTATCTACAGAACCCATTACAGTGATCCCCTGTACTCTCAGGAATAAGCTGACCATCAGAGACCCCATTACCAGCTTCACTCTCATCCAAGTGCTAGGTACACCAAGAATCACACTGTACTGTATAGAACACACTTCTGTCCTGGCAGCCAAACTATAGGATGTTCTTACCACGTATGGTACATTTAAACTCCACAAATACACTCCTGCCACTAGTAACATGCCTGAACCTTATAACTCCACAATTGTACCTCCATCTGATACAGTGCCCTATAATCTTTTCTCACCAGTTAATCCACCAACACCCCTCCTATCCACCAAACATGCTCGACTAATGATTTGTCGCCTTTAACATACACCTCTTTACATCTTACAACCATAGACTTACTTCACTCGTAATGTTGCACAGATATGTATATTTTAAGTTTTGCATCTGTTTTTTCTCTACCAGTCTGTATATATTAAGCCCATCATAGTTTCTGTGCTGTTAACTAGATACAGTTGCACTCTGTTTAGCTAATACTGTACTTGTACTATTTTTCTGTCTTGCATAACTGTTGAATTATCTTTAATATTTTTTCTGTACCTCCCAAGCTCTAGCTGAGATAGGCCCTGGGTGGATCAAGCTGCGAAAATTGGAGGAAGATGGGTGAAGGCTGCCAGCCTAGTCAAATAGAATTTGATACATAAGTCTATCAATTGTATAAATAAATGTAAAATACAGGCTTGTGTTTTTAAATGAAAGAAAACACTGTAAAATGTGAACTTTAAGATTGTTGCAGCATTGCCATCTGCTGTAAGGAAAACCAAGCTAAGCATTTCAAATGTGTCTTTTGAAGCTGAAAAGATCTTATGAATCTCTTTGATGTTTACAAGTCGGCTCCAGTGGGTCTGGGTGAAGGTTTTATGCCCATTGTTTTAAGGTTAAAGTTAAGGGCCAGAATTTACATGTGGAAGGTGCTTTACTGCTCTGGTTTCTGCTGGAGTGTGTATGTGAAATGCCTTGTATTGTTGTAGTTTCCTGAGCAGGTGTTAGCTTGCTAAATAATGCAGTTTGTGGCCTAGGAAAACCTAAGTGTCAAAATGATGTAATTTGGGAGGGCCTCAGCAGAGCTGTTGGTTAGTGTTTAAAAACTGTTGTTCAGTGAGATACTGTGAGCATTTTGATCTTGGACATCTAACCCAGCACTGCTTATGCTTTATGTATGTAAGTAAGATTATAGCACTGTGTTTTCTCTTGAGAATAGCTAAAGATTAGAAAGTTAGATTAAGTGTTTTTCTTTGACATCAGACCTGTCCTACTGTATTGTTTCAAGTTTCTGTGTGATCTCTAAACTCTTAGATATCTCTGTGGTGTAGTAGTGTCGTCTTGTGTTTTAATTATTTATTATTAAATATTTTAAAAACCTGTATCTGTAGCTGGTTTGTGTAGAGATAAGCTCAAATACATTGCACATTTATAGATTTCATTATAATAGGCCACTTTAAAATAAGAGACTGAATAGTCACATTACCAATTGGATAATAATATTGCACAGTAATAATTGAACACCCTTTTTAAGGGCCTTTTAGTAGCTAATATTAGCAGGTGGTGGCAGAAATTACTACCATATAGTTTGGGTAAAGGGGCACAGCTAGAGAATCTGTGTCAGCCTTTCCCAGGAGTGTCTGTGAAGTTGTATAAATATTTATCTCAAAGTGTGGATGTGTGTCAGCTACCTGGGCAGGAACACGAAGCACTGGTTGCACAGAGAGGGTACTGGAGGTTAGCTTGCCAGCTAGACTGAGATCTGGACCCTATAGCTGTGCCAGTGGGGAGTCTTATTGGGGACCTGGTGAGCAAGGGAGCAACCAGCCCCAGATTGACTGTGATCTCTGTGTGCACTTACGGGAAATTGTACTTTACTGTGTGTATTAGTTATCCTTTCCTCTTCTAGGAGTCGCCCTCTCTGGTGTCAGTGGTGAGGATTGAGACTCTTGCATTGCTGGGCCAGGGTACGGTTGTCACACAAGCCACTACGCCAGTTAACAAACATAGATACGTACTTCAATAGTTGCATTTCTGGTTGACAGAGGTTAGAATTGTCGATCTCTGTACCTGAATGCTGCAATGAAAATGTTTTCCCACCCATTCTCTCCCACTGCGAGGCAGTCATTACCAGGTCAACGGTGGCTGGGAGAGGCTGTCATTGTGAGGTTTGTGGTGTATCTACAATGATCTAATGTTCCTGTGCACAGTACATATACTGTGTAATGCTAAGGAAGGTAGTGTGCAGGGGGCTGACCAAAAAAAGGATGTTCCTTCACTTCCTTAAGGGATGTTGCCTACTTGCAGCCCCAACCCACCCCCAAAGCACAGGAAGTGGTTTCCCCTGTCTCCATCAAGGAAATCACACCTACCCATTGTGCCCCTGTGTGCTTGCAACCCTCCCCACCTCCCAGGAGAGCCAAGCAGGCCACACCTATTAACTTCTCGTCCTCACTGTCTGGCTTGTCTATTGTTGGGGTTGCTGATCAAACCCTGGCTGCCTGGGACACAGCCAGGGCTCCATCTCCCTTTACCATGTAGCCTCTGGCTTCATGGTGTAGGGCTCTGTCATCCTGCACTATATGGAGCCAGGCTAATGCCAGAATGAATTTGAAGTAGGACTGCTGATTCTGGAATTAGTTGAGGCTCCCATAGAGTATGGACACTGCTGTTGTTCAGGCAAAGTGATGTTATATCCTCACACGTTTCTGCATAAATCTCATTGTGGTCCTAATGAAAAAAAATAAAGGTTGCAGCTCTTGTATTTTAAATCTCCTTCCAGCTTTGTTCTTTATGTACACAAGTAATTCCTGTTCTGATTTGTTTAATTTCTTTATTAGCCGCTGACAGTTTAGTATTTTGCAAATCATCTGCAAGCCAGTCACAAACTTATTTGTTTTCTGCAGACATTTGGTACATTTTTAAGGCCTCTTGCATCTAGGTCTTCAACCATTCAGTAGCATTGGTGTGGACAGCCAGCATCCACTTAGCTGTACATTTTTACTCTAACTTACTGTTGTTTTCAAATATACTTAAAGGTTCACCCTTAAGCTCCTTGTAGGTATATGTAGTTTTAACTCTTATTTTAAGGTAATAATATGATGAATATTTAGTTTGGTTACTAAATTTTGAAACTGTTGAGAAAAACTTTGTACCTCGCCAAATAATTTTGACCATGTCATTAGTGGATGAGAAGAGGTTAAATCCAAATTTTGCTGCCCTTTTTCAGTCTTTCAGCCTGTCCAGGTATATTGCAGTATAACACCATGTCATCTAAAGATAGTATGCAGAATTCTGTTAGAAGCATGTTTTAAGGTGATTAAATCTGTTCTATACTGTCTTTTTTTGTATTTTCTTCATTAAAGGTCAGGATTTATGCTTTTTGTGTACTCCTTGAAGTCCATGAAACTGAAGTACCGGAGTATTTCCTCAGTTTTCCAGTAGAGGAAGTTTTGCTTATTTCTTCCTGGAATTTATAAATGAGTCACACTAGTAAAGATCTAAGTGACATGATTCAGTGTTTTTTCAATCTCCCATGTTTCAGTGAATGGACTAGATATGCACCTAAACAATTTGTTATAGCACTTAAGGCCAGTTGCATGTAGGTTAAGTTAAAGATGGAAGTGTAAAGAAACACACGGGTGCATTGTGTAGCACTTCACCTGTTCTACTTATTTATGAATCTTAATTTTTATTTTTATTTGATCTCTGTTAATAGTCATGTGTAGTTTTTACAGAGTTTTAGTGAGAGAAAGTTTGGCTTCTTTGATGCCTTGTGTGCATTGAACTGGTTCCCACAGGGTCTGCACCAATGTCTGCACGTTCTCCTCTCTCAAAGCGTGCTTCATATTTCGAGGAGCTGACATTGTTTGCCCAGTCAGATAAACTTGCATAATTCAGTTGGGTGTATAAAATCGAGTACTGAATGCAGGTGGTCTCCACATGGTCACTTCCCTCAGTCCTGGGACAGCAGTAGTCTTTCTGAAGTCTGACAGCTGGAAAAAAAAAATTGTTGTTGGCAGTAATGTATCCCCATCCCATTTGTTGTTGTTCCTACTTTCTTTCTTGTGTTCCTGCAGTATTCTGATTCATCTAAAGATGTCTCCTGATGACTAGGACTGCACTACCAACTAATGTGATGGCCAGCCAGCCTAAACTGGCTAAATTCAGAGGCTGACCTTGTATGCACACAATGCACTTGTACAATACAGACATGCAGTAGTCACACACTGAGTTCATTAAACTTGCTCCTTCCTGTGCATCCAGCAGTTGGTGTGCAGTGGACCTTTGCAAATATATCCTTTCTTCATTTGGCAAGTACTGAATTGTTACTGTCCCTTTGAAACAGCAACCCCTGGAAGGGTCCCCCGTTTCCATCAATGATTTGTCTGAGTGTGTGTTCTCCTACGCAGGCTTTCCCACTGCACCTGTCAAAGTAGTGAGAAGGTTAAGCCTCTTTCCTGTTTTTCCCATGTGTCAGCTGTGGTAGGAGCCCAAACTTAGATCCTGGGTCATAGTCAGGACTTTACTGTTCTCTGCCAATACAACTGACTCTCAAGTCACTTAATACTAGAAAGATTGATGCCACTGTACATGAAAGTGCAAATCCACTTGGTAAAGATGCAGTTGCATATTCTGCCTGATGATGTACAGTATTCATAGGCAAGGCTATTTTCCTTGGTGCACGTGTTATGCAGTTACTTACTCAGACCTTTGGAAAATTCTTCTGTGTTGACACCTGTGGATGATTATCTAAGGCCTTGTTTACAGCAGAGCCCTGCATACCTCCTGAGGAGTATAGCATCTAGTATTAATAATGTACGGGCGGCTTAAGTATATGGCTTCGCTCCTACTTTATTAATCAGTGGGTGTGACTGTTTGGTGTAACACCATGTGCCAAACAAACAGTCCCCTGACATTACACAGCATTGAGTGCAATAGCAAAATGCTTACATCATTAAAAATCTTTTTGCCTTTGCAACTTTTTTCCACAGTTGACTATCGCAAATTACTTGTATTTAATATCTACAATTGTTTCATCTGGTAAAGTTTAAACCACTACTGGAAACCCGCTGTCTCTAAAAATAACAGAGTTCCCACATTTTAAGGAACAGGCTGCCAGTGTAGACTGTTAAATGGTACTGAATTTACTGAAGCAAAATTATTTTGATTGGTGCCAGGCTACCCGTCTCTTGATGCCTAACAGCCTTGTACTCTGTAGGCCTTGGCAAAGTAAATATTCCACCCCCTAAAAACTTGTAGTTGTATGTCAAGTATTGCTTTAAAGTTTGCTTTAATAACGGTTACTCATGTTCTTCAGTGGATCATGCATAAAAAAACAGAACTTGAAAGGGCCTGCCTATCAGCTGGTTGTCATAAGATGAGGTACACAAACATGTAGTTAAAAAAAAAATCAGAGAAGATTTATCTAGGGACAGGTTTACTTACCTGTACTGTGTTTATTGAACATCTTTCTCAAGAAAATCGCAATGTTTTTAGTGTTGCTTATAGTTTGTGTACCCCATGGCACCTCCCTCAATTCCTGGAGCCCTGTTTCCTCATTCGCTGTTTCCTCATTCGCTAATGTGTTTAACACTCCCAAGAATTTCCTCTTCTCATTGCAGCCTTTACCTTCTATCAACCACCAGCCCCTCACTCCCTGTGCAGCGTGTTATCATTACTTGTGTCATCTGCCAGTGTCACTGGCTCATCAGGTACTGTCATCTTTGTTGCTGGAAGATCAGAAGACTGTGGGTTCTATTCCCACACCAGATGCTTGGATTTATTTTCCAGTACTGACAGTTCTCTTCAACACTGAGGATGCTGTAGTTTTGAGTGTGCCATCCTTCATACGAGACATTAAATCCGAGTCCTGTCTGCCTACGTTGGTGATAAAGATACCATGGTACTTAACAAAAATAACACGGAAATGTCTGTGCTGCTTAATCAACATGAATACCACCATGGGTTTCCCCTTAAAGTAGACCGTTGGCTTACTGTAACTAGCTTAGTCTACAAAGCGGGGCAGTTAGTGTCGTTTACAACTGTTGTACTTGCTGCTGTATGATTCCTTGATACTGTGGGTTACTGGCATTGCATTGTGCATTGCTCTGCTACATGGTGGGACTTTGGCCGTGTTTGTGTGATTCAGTTTAACACTTGCAGACTGTATCACAGACCTTCTTTGTTTCTTTGGCTCAGCCTGTTTCACTCTGCTAGTGCTGCATAGGAACTGTACATATACATACAACTGTTTTCTTGGGAAGAATGCAACAAAGCTCTGAAATGTGAAAATTGCATAAAGCTTGGCAGTTTTCTGTGAAATGCAGTAGATAAATAAAATATTGATTTTAAAACAAAAAAAAAACAGCATGGTTAAGACTGCATGGGGCAACTAATTATTTTGTTGTGGAGCTGTAGGTAACCATAGAGTGAACTGTAAAAGAAACCATAACTCTTGTTTTTTAGTGGTTGGGAAACACACTTTTACATATGCTTTCATCTAAGGCTGAATGGGCTACTTTCTCTTATTTAAAGCATTAGCCTCTGTAACTGCACTAGTTCTGTCTTTTTACGTAAGGCATTATATCCTTCAGCTGAGATCTGTTGTCTGCAGGTTAGAGTGGCAGGACAAGAAAAGTGCCATAGATATTTTAAAGGAGGGATGTTTGCATTTTGTTCTGCTTATTCGGTACGCTCCATTGATGGCTTCTTCTGAAAAAAAAAAAACCCCTCAGATAAGGGTGTGTGCGTGTGTGTGTGTGTGTGTGTGTGTGTGTGTGTGTGTGCGTGCGTGTGAGTCTGTGTTTGTGTCTGTGTCTGTGTGTGAGAGTCTGTGTGTGTCTGAGTCTGTCTGTGTGGGTGTTTTTTTTTTTTTTTCAGGAAACTAGCTCAAAGGAACCGTAAAGTCTTATTTTAGTTAATTTTCATGCTGGTTTTATTTTGCCCTTTGCTAGTGATGGACACTGTCTAGTAATACTTTTTTGCCAGAAATCGGTTAGAAGAAGCCAGATGGCTAGTCAGTATTTTTCTACAAGTCAACTGTCTGTTAAACACTGATATTTTTCCATCTGCAAAACTGTAACTTGTCTGAATACTTCATTTCTCAACTGTATTACAGTTATTTAAACAAGTGTGTGGCTGGTCGGTTATTCATTGATTTGTATAAAGATATATATTGCTGTCTTTTTGTGTAGGACTGTGGGAATTGCACCTCCAAAAGGGTGAAACTGATGAGCTAAACACAGTTTTTTTATTTTGTTTTATTTCCGAGGGTAGTAGCTGGTGATCTTTTCTGCTGGATAGTGTCTGGCTTGTGGCAGGATATGTTTATTAGCACTGTTTAAATATTACTAGCCTCTCCTGAAACTGTGTGTGTGTGTGTATGTGTGTGTGTGTGTGTGTGTGTGTGTGTGTGTGTGTGTGTATATGAGTAATTTTTTTTTCAAATTACAGTTACCGTGAATAAGCTAACATTATAAGGCACTGTAATTAGAGTGTGGTCATGGGGATGCCAATAGCTGTTACAGTGAAATTTACTTGGGAGTGGCTGGAGTGGGCCCTAGCCCAAGACAACAGTGCATGTTTGCATTCTGTTAGGGCCAAACTTCACTATGTTATACGGATTTATATTCATATGCATTTTTAATTTGTTTCATTTTACTTTGTTACCAACAGTTGTTGGGAAGTGCAGCAGGCTGAAGGACTGTAGCCTGTATTCCTTACATACTGGTGGCAGTGCTGGGCATCACATTATTGGTAGCAGTGGTTTCAGTCCTGTGACCATACACTGATGGGCCTGACATTAGTGATTACATGCAGTAAGATTTTTGTAAGCTTATGCCATTGTATGCTGATTTTGTAGTTTGCCTTCTTTACATGCTACATAGATTTGTCTCTGAATTATACCTTTTAGTAAATGTACTTGTTTGCTTAATTCTTGCAAGACAGACTCTGTGTTTTTTTCAAAGGCTTCATGACTGTGCAAGGTGATTTGGTCTTGACTTCACATTCCTGTACTCTTTAACAGCATACATTCTACTGTGATTTATATTCAGTTTGAAATTTTCAGCCTGTAAAGCATAGCCATCTTCCATCTTTCTCCATCATTTAGGTATTAACATACACCAATACTTTTCACATTCATTTTAGTTCACTCACACCTGGCAGCATTTTGCTGCATAAATTAAACTATTTATAATATACGAGTACCCTGATTACATTCCAGACTTAAGGAGAAAAAAATCCTTGTAGCCAATATTTATGCATGACAACTTAGATCTAGCAACCTTGTTGTTGCAACGGTCTTTCATATAAACCATACAGTTGGAAAACGATGCCAACCCTGTGCTAGCACATAGATGGTCGTTACCTGGCAACATCATCGGAGACAAACTAATAGCTTTAGAAGCTTTTTGCACACCTTGTGCTGCAACACACAAGACAGTAACACAGCATATTTAAAAGCTGTTAAACCATCTCACAACGCCAAATACACAAAAAAGAATATTGTATATCTGGTCATCCAACCGGTTTAAAAGTTTACACACACCTTACACTGCCATGAATCCTCTTTTTTAAGCAGTAGTATAATGTAGAAGCATTTAACACGCCCCATGCATTACAAAACTTTATGATGGAGTCTGCTGTCATGACCAGGTGTTTTTATGTGACTGAAAATTGGGTGTTAAGAAATTCACCTTGGGAGTGAAGCACGAGGTGCGAGTTTCTTCACATTAATTTCTCAAACTTTAAACAACTTGGCAGTATATCAGAGCCCTTATCCTTTATTTTATTAGACCAACAACAAAGATGTAATGCAAGCTGTTTTATTCTTATTGTCTAGACTGCAATGCATGTCTCTTGTGAAAAGCAGTTGTTGCTGCTTGCTGTTTTCAGAATGTAACGGTGCACTATAGTGATGTCATTCCTTACTGCATCCTTAAAATACTGTAGTCACTGACACTATCTAGAGCCAATAAAACTAGCCATTAAATTACGCTTTGATTCTAAATATACAAGCCTACAATCTTGCATTCTATTTCTTTGTTTGGATAATTCACACCAACGTCTATAGTAAATGATCATGGCCTATAAGACCAGCATAACTTTTATTTTTCCATCCCTTACAACATTGGAATGAGCTCTGGAATAAAAAATGACCAGAGAAATGAGGACAGTGCATTGAGCAAAATCATGGTGGATCTTGGCTTACTGAACAGTTCCGGTAATCTGCCTAACCAGTCAAAGATCATTTTACACCATGTATATGGGAGGCAGATCCTGGTGTTCCCCTTAGTGATGGGCCACGTTGATGCTCATTTTAGTTTCATATCCATGATTGTTCCTGATGTCTGTGACACTTATTACAGTATCAGTGTTACCTTTGGCTTTCTTGGGCAGCAATCGGTGCTGCATCACTGATGTGAAACACTTTTTGGAAGTAGCAGCAACCCTGGGCATCAGCCGTACAATTTGGAAGCTCTATTCCTTAGATTTAACACCATGTGGCAGTGGTGGCCAATTGTCTCACTGATGCAGAGCATTTGTGTGGGCATTTGATTGACTTCTCTGTAGCCCCAGGTATCTGCTTCAGTTTTAAATAACATTGCCATCTTACTTTATCAGATGATAATACTTCTGCTTCCATTACTAGTGATTTTGAACCTTAATTTTGGGCTCTGTGAAGGTGGTACTTACTTGTTTCACATTAAGCAAAATTGCAAAGAGATGTTCACATTTCAGACTAACTGTAACTCAAAAACATGTTTACATATGATGTAGTCTTCTTTTACATTTAGTACATGTTCAACATTCTTCACTTTTAGTTGGTGCTTTTTTGACATTTTTGAATATTAGTAACATGCTTAGCCAATTTTTTTTAAAACAAAACCTTAATAAAGGGAAATGCTCCGTGATTATGAGTGTCTAATTTACTGCCTGAATTCCTGCATACACCAAAGTGAATTCCTGCCTACACCAAAGGGAAATGCTCAGTGATTATACGAGTGTCTAATTTACTGCCTGAATTCCTGCCTACGCCCCAACTATACATTTGTAACTTTTTCAAACGATTTTACAACTATCTTCCATATTTATATAGTGGCAGATATTTGCTTGCTTTTGCATTGCCAGTAAAAGTAGGCTATTAACCACAGGGTCTTTTTAAGTCTAGACATGCATCCTAAAATTCTGACAAGTTCTGGCACTCTTCATAAGTGTAAGCAGGGTCTTGGAATATGAAACATTTACAAGCAGGGGCCTGGAAAACATTTAAATGCTAAACCAGGGATGAATTTCTTGTTCCCCATCCAGTTATCCAAGATGCACTTGAATTGGTTTAGGGAGGAACTCTGCCTCACACGCATGGGGAGCCTGTTTCTGACAAGGGGAAATCTCGGAGATACATACCTATGTCTCCAGCAGGGCCTATTGATATCACATGCAAGGTAGTCTTTAGAACTGGTCATTAGAAACCAGTAATTTTGGTGCTGTTTGTTTTGTGGATATGCAGGTGGTCCATCAGCGTGGGGTCTGACAGTGCCTTGCATGCCTGGCATAGATCTCCACTCAGCAGCCCATAGGGAATAGAATACAAGGATAGGGCTTTGAGATGGTCTGCACAGGACATGTTATTTACACTCTGTATTCTTTTCGTGAGGAACCTTTGTTTACATTCCAGTTGGATGTGCCTGGTTAGATACCTACCAAAGGAAGCATTGTAATCCATGTTAGCGCGGATGAATGCCAAATACAGTGGAACAATGACAGTTTTGGACCTAGATGCCTTACCTTTGTTTGCACAACAAAGAATGATTTCATCACTATCGTAGAAACATGATTGTTAAAGGCTAGAAACATGATTGTTAAAGGCTAGATTACTGTATGTGTGTCCCCAAGACCCTGACTACTAGGTCGACTCTTAAAGGTATGTTGTCAATATGATAGTTGCTAGGTGGCTGACTTCCTATAGGATACCATTATGTATGTCTTGAAATTTAGTTTTAAGTCTATGGCTCTAAAACAGGTTATTTATCTGTGCCAGCCCTTTTTGTAGAACATTAGTCTTGGGATTCTACAACTGCTTCCAGTTTGCAAGTCTGCAGATTTGGTTAGACAGAGGCCCTTGACATTGCCCTTGACGTCAGAGAGGTAGACGCTAAAAAAGATTAGTTCCCGGACCAATTCCTGAGAGATTCCACTACTGACTGGCCGTTTTGTAGAGGAGGACTCCCCAAGTCTTAACTTCCTGGGTCCTGTGTGTGAGCCAGTTGGCAATCCAGTGGGTGACATAAGGGTTTATACCTAACCTCTTGAGTTTGTCAACAATGTCCAAGTGCTGTATTGTATCAAATGGCTTGACCAGGTCAAGGTAGGCAGTGTGAACTCTTTAGATGTTCTCCTTTCATAGGGCAAGAAGCCTGTTTGGAGGCAGTGGTTACATAGTGATTCCAGAGGGCCTATTAGGACATGTTTCAGTCTGTTTAGAAGGCAGCCTGAGATGTTGTCAGGGCCCATTGATGCAGTGTTCTTGGCCTTAGAGAGAGCATTGAGAACCTATTACTTAGTGGTAGTAGGGGGTTATATTTGCTGGTATTTCCTGAGGGGAGGCGGGGGATGGGGGTGAAGATAGAGCTGAATCTGTCAGCCAGTAGGGCTGTTATGTCTTCTGGCACAGTATAGGTGTCTCTATTAACAATGAGCTCTCCACACAATTTCACATTGCCTTTGAGGGTTGCAGACATAGCTAAAGAATGCCTTGTAGTTGTCCTTGGCATGGGTTGTACATCGTGGATATAACCAAATAACCCTTCACCATCCCCCACATAGCAACTAAGAGCATCTATTAACAACTCACCAGTTTAAATTGGCACTGTTTTGAGATCAGTAACGTAACCCCTCTTTTCCTTGTCCTTCAGAACAAGGGAGCTGGTCTATATGCCTAGTATAACATTGTCCTTCAGAACAAGGGAGCTGGTCTATATGCCTAGTATAACATTGTCCTTCAGAACAAGGGAGCTGGTCTATATGCCTAGTATAACATTGTCCTACAGAACAAGGGAGCTGGTCTATATGCCTAGTATAACATTGTCCTTCAGAACAAGAGAGCTGGTCTATATGCCTAGTATAACATTGTCCTTCAGAACAAGGGAGCTGGTCTATATGCCTAGTATAACATTGTCCTTCAGAACAAGGGAGCTGGACTATATGCCTAGTAGAACATTGTCCTTCAGAACAAGAGAGCTGGTCTATATGCCTAGTATAACATTGTCCTTCAGAACAAGGGAGCTGGTCTATATGCCTAGTATAACATTGTCCTTCAGAACAAGGGAGCTGGTCTATATGCCTAGTATAACATTGTCCTTCAGAACAAAGGAGCTGGTCTATATGCCTAGTATAACATTATCAGTGAATCATGTTCCAGATGCATCAGTCTTCCAGAGCCACTGTCTGGGGTTTAATTTATTCTTAAATACGTCAGTGCTGTGTTTTCTTTAACTGGATCACTTAAACCACTAACATTCCAGGTTACTGGATTCCTGTTTCAT
Source organism: Protopterus annectens (assembly GCF_019279795.1). NCBI lineage: Eukaryota > Metazoa > Chordata > Ceratodontiformes > Protopteridae > Protopterus > Protopterus annectens. The sequence goes on from NC_056743.1 coordinate 1,502,872,347, forward strand.
ATTTTGTAACCCTTCCCGTGCAGTACATATTTATATTTTGATGTAAATTATAAATCCTTATAAACTGTTCACTTCTTATCAAACACAGATTACTGACATAGTGCAAGAATTCCAGCTAAATAAATTAAATGTCTTTACTTGCTAATAACTATATACAGTGAGTTTCTTATATTGAGCCAATGTAATACATACAGATATTTTTCCTAAAGAAAAATAAAGTATTCACCCAACATTGCAGACAAACGTTTGCCCATACATTTAGCCACTGGAAACTATTTGTTGTATTATATACCACCTCCCCCCACCCAAACATTGTCCAGGCATAATTAAAATACTTAGTTCTGCTAATTCTTACTGATCCCATTCTTACATTTTGTATAACGTATTATTATGTTATAGTTTTAGACGAAATAATCAGGTTCTGTGAAAAATCATCTCATCGCACCCAGTAAACAATTAGTGCACCTACTTTAGATTCAGTACATCTCTCTCGAGGCAGGAACTACACCACACTTCTGCTACAAGGCCTACTGAATGCATTATTCAACTTGAAAAGAAAGAGGCATTGTAAAAACACAATAGGAAGTAAATTGTACCTCTCTTCAGATAATTTTCTTCACATACAAGACATATTTGACAGTTCTTTTTGAAATTCACTTAGTTTATTTCTCAGTCAACCAGCTTTTTTTTCATATTAGCCACGGTTATCTTATTCTGCATCACACAAACATGATTTCCCTTTACACAGACTGCTTAAATTGTTTTAGTTTATTCAGTACCCTGAGATGGTCAGTTAGCTTTCTCTACTACACATTGTTTTCTGTTTCATTTACAGTATCACTAGCACTTTGTTCATACTGTCAAATTTGTCTTAGAGACTCCTGAAAATGTCTTAATCCCACTAAGAAAAAAACTGAAATACTGCTGGGCAGTAATCTAAATTTAAGCTTTCTTATTATGCACTTCCTCATTACAAGTGAGAAGTGCACGGTCTCCTGATTTACATGCATGGAGTCTCATTTCAGCTGAGAATTGTACTCTCTCTGCTTATGTGTGAATAGTGATTGTTATCCTGTGTTTTTTGACTTGTGTCTGTGAACCATTGAGCCTGCACCAATTTGGGACTTAAGAGCATTGTCCCAGATATCTACAGTACGGTGACCATTGTCCACGTAGCTATAAGGATGCTTTATCCATCTATCTGCATCCTTTTATCTACTTACTCATTACTAATGTGGGCATCCTTCACCATGGCCAATTTAGTCTGGATTGCCACCCTCCCCCATAGACCAGAGCCCGTATGTGACCATGGCTAGGGTGCTCTTGTCTCATCGGCCAGACAAGTCTTATTCCCCATTTGGGGACCCAAATGTTCCTTTTTTTCCCAGCTGACAGGCAACCCTTCAGTCAGTGACCCTCATCTCTCTGGGTGCAAGCAACAAAGATAAATTTTTACTCTAACCACAACTTCTTCCCCTTCTGGTGCTAGGGGCTATTTTAGGTTTTATCTGAACCACATGTAAACCAGCTCAGTTCCCCAGATTTCATAAGGTGAGCAGTCTAGGCCTTCCTGATTTTCCAGAACTCCAGTAATTCAGATGAGTTACTGTGGGCCTTATCTTCCATATCAGTTTGTTTTCCTTTGAGTATTTCTCACTCTTACAAAACAAACTCTTGTTTCTTTTAAATCACATTTTCCTTCTGTGGTAATTCACTGGCATTTGCACGCGGATTCGTCGTCTCCGCTGTCTGTTCCTGCCTTTCCTTCGCTTGTGCTGTATAATCAGCAAGTTATAAACTTACTGCACTGCAAAAAATATTTTTTTGGTCTACCTGTAGGTTTTATGGACTCGTTCATTGACTTCATTTCACAGATCGTGTTTCACTGTTGCAGTCCTAACCAATGGGTTATCCGGCTACCGAGCCATCGATCAGCCAGAATACCAAAGGTAAGTAAATATGACGTTGGCTGTTGTCGGCTGCCTCCTTTTGTATCGGACGTCCTGATGTCCTTTACAACCGACATCACTTCCTCAGTCTTCCTTGCCGGGGAGCCTGAAGCAGAAACATTTTTGCATGAGTGCCGGTCAGCTGTGTACCTTTTTGGTTTCCGACTACAAAGTTGAAGTCAACTACAGCTAAGTACCCCGTTGGGGATCCACTTTCCTTGCCATAACGAATATCAGAAAAAGTTAATAATTATCTTTCCTGTGGAAAGCAGATTCCCCATCGAGATTTTCATTCCAATTGTGTTATTTGCTTAGGCCTTGACCTCGACGTTCCTAATTTTGATCTCTGTGCCTCCTTTAATCCGCGTACTATTCATCGTCTGGCTAAGCTTTTAGCTAAGCATTTTGGAGTGTGGCCTAGGTTTGTCTGTATGGCATCCGCTGGTCTTCAGGCTTCAGATATCCTTAAGAAGCGTAAGGATAACAACAGCGACAGACTTCAGAGGGCCAAGTCTTCAGATGATGTTAAGTTGGTAGCCAGTCCTGTGGTAGCCAGTGAGGCGCCTTTGCAGCCCCTGCAGTATGCAAATTTTCAACCGCAGACCTCTGTTAAGACCATTTCAGAGTCCCCTAGGCCTCCGGCTTCCATTTTGTCTTCTGACCTTCTGCCTGTTGCCTTTTTAGCTGGATCCGGAGCCGCTAAGCTGGCTCCCATGTCCGAGGTCTCCGTTCTTCGTTCTGACAGCAGGCTCATACTGACTACCTCTGCCACTACTTCGGCGGTTGCTAAACCTTCAGAGTCCTTTAGACTTGCAAGTAAATCTTCCAGTTGTAAGCCTGTGAAGAAACGGGCTCCAGTTTCCTCTCGTTCCCCTCAATCTCAAATGATTAAAATGGCTAATGACCTTTTGACTCTTATTAGGGGTTCACAGCCTCGTCCTTCAAAAAGGAATAGGGATGCCTCTCCAGAGGCTTTATCTTATTCAGGTTCTGATACTTCTAGCATTTCTGCTGATGAAGAGGAAATTTCTCAGTTTTTTTCTCCTTTTGAGGATTCTGATGCAGAGGAATCCATTCCTTCTGCTTTTCCTCCAGAGGATTTCTCTTTTGGTGATACTTTGAATACTCTCAGGGAGCATTTTGGAAAGTCAGGATTATCCCCAATCTAAGAAAAGGATCAGGGAGTTTTTGGATTTGCCTCAGCATAAGCCTCTGGCTATTCCTTCAGTGTTAGAAGTGGTTGATGATGTTTTTCTGGAAAATTCTTGACTCCGAATTCGGTTCCTCCTGCTCCCAGGAAACCTTTCAGGTACTATAGAGTCCCTGATTCTCATTTTTCTTTTTAGGAATCTGACACAGAGGTTATTTCTCAAGGGCCTAAAGGAGTTAAGGCCACTGTTAACAAAAATCCTGTTCCTTCTGACAGGAAATCTAGGAACCTAGATAGGTGGGGTAAAAAAGTTTATACCTCTGCCACTCTTGCTATTAGGTCTACTAATTGCCTTTTTTCATATGCTTAAGTATCAGCAGCACACCTTGGAGGCTATTAAGTCAAAGATTGCAAGTATGCCTCTTTTGGCAGAGAGTAAGGATATGCAGGATTTGCTGAATTCTGCCAGTCTTGTCAATAAACATTCATTACATTGTGGTTTTGACATTCTAGAAGCCTCCTGCAGGGCGACAGCTACTGGATCTGTTTTTAGAAGGCATGCTTGGCTCAGGGAACAACCCCTTCCAGAGCCTGTCAAGTCTAATCTTTTAGATGTACCATTATATAAGGACAGTCTTTTTGGCAGCAAAGCAGAGGAAGTGCTCAAAAAGATGGAGGATAAGGCCAAGTCTACGCAAACAGTTAAAGACTTTCTGCAACTTCAACCTCCTTGCTTCAGCAGGAATTACCCTTCTAAGAGTTGGATGTTTCCTGATGGCAGACAGAACCGTTCTAGGACTAGAGGTTACAAATCTTCTAGAGGGCAGGTGGCTACCCCTCAAAGGTCTAAGCGTTGGCATGCTTCCACTTCTAAGGCAGGAAGTTCTAAGCCTACATCTCAGTCCAAACATTCAATGACTCTGTCCAACTTCTGCCTGTTCCTGCTTGCCTGGAGAGTCCTTTAAGGGGAAGGTTGGCCATTTTTGCAAATGTCTTAGCCACCATCACGGATGACAAATGGGTACTCCGAATTGTATCCCTAGGACACAGGTTTTCGTTCCATACCTTTCCGGTACCCAAAGGATTCCCAGACACTCCTCCAAACCAAAGGGCAGAAGTAGAAAACCAAATTTTGTTTCTGTTACATCTGGGGGCACTAGAATCAGTTCTTGCTCAGTAGGTAGGCCAGGGCTTCTATTCCAGACTTTTCTTCTTTCCAAAAAAAAAGAAGGCACCTGGCATCCTATCCTAGATCTATCCATTCTGAACTCTTTCTTGGTAGTTCCAAAGTTCAGAATGCTCAGTCTGCATCAGTTGCAACCAATGTTAGACAAGGACTCCTGGCTGGTAACTTTGGATCTTAAAGAAGCTTATCTGCACATCCCTATCAGGGAAGGTTGCAGGCAATACCTTTGTTTCAGAGTGGGCAAGCAACATTATCAGTTATCGGTGCTGCCCTTTGGCTTATCTACTGCTCCCAGAGTTTTCACAAAGTGCCTATCTCCAGTCATTGCTTTTTGCAGGCAGAAGAAAATTCAGATTTATCCATACTTGGATGACTGTCTAATTCAAGCAAATTCTTGGGAACAGCTGTCAAAGGAAATGGAATGTGTAAAGACTCTTCTCTGGGTTACACTCTCAACGAGGAAAAATCAAAAATAGTGCCAACCAAGGAGATAACATTCCTGGGAGAGAGTCTGAACACAACCACCCAGATGATATATCTCACCCAGGAGAAGCAGGCAACTCTTTCAGTTTACTTCAAGGATTTGGCAAGCCTGTCCCAGCTCCCTGCAAGGAAATACCTGCAAGCTCTTGGATACATGGCCTCTTGCATTCTCATGATTCCATATGCAAGACTGCACATGAGGAAATTGCAATGGTACCTCAAGAACCTTTGGTGTCAACACACACAGGACCCTGGATATGATATTTCCTCTGCCTCCATGCCTGCAGACAGAGTTTCTCTGGTGGCCGACAGCCTGTCTACAAAACAAAGGCATGCCCTTTCGCCCACCTCCTGCCATTCAAGTTCTTACCATGGACGCATCGGACTACGCCTGGGGAGCTCACCTGGATGGCAGATGCATACATGGATGTTGGAACGCTCAACAGATGTAGCTGCACATAAACCTAAAGGAGTTGATAGCAGTTCAGGCCTTACTAGCTTTCAAGCATCTTCTTTCTCCAGGAACTCTTGTTTGTCAGAACAGAACACCACAGTCATGTGGTACATCAGCAAATAGGGAGGGACTCCATCTTACCCCCTGTGCAGACAGAGCATGATTCTCTGGTCCACAGCAGCATCCTTGGGCCTGCATCTCTTAGCTCAGTTTCTTCCAGGGAGACTCAATGTTTTGGCCGACCAGTTAAGCAGACAGACCCTGGATCCTCACGAGTGGCAACTGAACAGAGCAGTCTTTTACAGCATCATTAAATGTCGGGGCACTCCTCAGGTGGATCTTTTCTCCTCCCCGGACAACCACCTTCTACCACTTTTTTGCACCAGACAGCATCGCAGCAAGGCCTGAAGAGTGGATGCTCTGTCCTTCCCTTGGATGCTTCTGTCAGTTTATGCCTTCCCTCCTCTTCCTCTTCTTCCCAGTGTATTATTGAAGATCAGGGACGAAAGACCAAGGACCATTCTCATAGCTCCAGCTCTACTTCAGGAGGCCTAGCACTAGGAAGTCCTACGCTGGCAAATGGGAAAGATTCTCTCATTGGATGCTCAGGCTAGAGGGGAATCTTATTCTCAGCCTATTCGTCCTCTGATCCTGGAATTCATGGCTGATTTGTTTCAGGGTGGTCTTTCGTTTTCCTCTAAAGATCCATGCTTCAGCCATTTCTGCTCATTGTTCTTTTGAGCAACCCATTTTCTCTCATCCCCTGTTGAAAATGTTTCTAAGAGGTGCTTGCAACTTAAAGCCTCCCAGAAGGGCACCTACTCCAGCCTGGGATCTTAATTTTGTTTTAGGAAAACTCACTCTTCCTCCTTTTGAGCCAGTTGCCACTGCAGATTTAAAGTTTCTCTCTTGGAAGACTGCCTTCCTCTTGGCTATAACTTCAGCAATGAAAGTTTCGGAGCTGCAAGCTTTGATAGCTGTGGAGCCTTTTCTTATTTTCTATGCAGATCATGTCTCTCTGAGAACCAATCCCTCTTTTATGCCTAAAGTGGTTTCTAGCCTGACTCTTAATCAGTCCATACACCTTCCTACTTTCTTTCCTAATCCTCAGAATAGAGGTGAAAGGATCCTACATTCTCTTGATGTGCACAGACAGCTCAGGTTTTACCTGGACAGGACTAAAGACCTTCGGAAATCGGCACAGTTATTGGTCAGTTTTGCCCCTGGAGCTCAGGGCAAAGCTATCTCTAAGCAAACCATTTCTAAGTGGATTGGACATTGTATTACTTTTTGTTATTCTTTTCATGGTGTAAGGTTCCTTTTCAAGGGGTTAGGACCCACTCCACAAGAGCAGCTTCCACTTCTGCAGCCTTTTTAAGGGGTGTCCCTACTAAAGACATTTTAGAGGCTGCCCCATGGTCTTCTGTTCACACTTTCACAAAGCATTATAATTTGCCTTTGTTTTCTAGAGCCAGGGCAAGGTTTGCCACTGCTGTTCTGCAGGGCATTCTCTCCAATCCTTGATTCTGTTGGTGCCTCCTCCCTCTTCTCTGGGCTTTGGTAATCAACTCATTGGTTAGGACTGCAACAGTGAAACATGATGAACATAGTATAGCTGTGTACATTTACCATAAATGTAGATGTTCGAGTGTATTCACTGTTGCAGTCCTGGTTTCCCTCCCTCCATCCCCCTTTTTTGGTCCTCTCCTGCTCTCCTTTCCTAAGGTGCAGGCTGAATCTGGTTTACATTACCAAGTTACTTTGTTTTTGGTTTAAGCCTTGTTTTATTTGGGCTCCTGACTGTTATGGCAAGAAAGACTGAGGAAGTGACGTCGGCTGCCTCCTTTTGCATCGGACGTCCTGACGTCCTTTACAACCGACGACAGCCAATGTCATATTTACTTACCTTTGGTGTTCTGGCCGATTGAGGGCTACCGGGAGCCAGATAACCCATTGGTTAGGACTGCAACAGTGACTACACTCGAACATCAACATTTATGGTAAGTGTACACAACTGTACTTTCTCTGGTACACTTTTAGGACTTGCAAGTTGAATTCCAGTGCTGTCAACAGATAAGTATCTTCATAATCATAGTCAACCCTCCATTTTACCTTTTTTTTTTCTGCATGGGTTTGGGATGTCTCGTTAACTGTCATCATCTCTCTGGTTTCAGTGACACACTATTCTCTCTTGTTCAGCCATCATGCCTGACTGTCTTAAGTCTTCTCTCACACAATCCATCCATCTCTTTTTCCTGGATGCCCTCATTTTCTCTTGACAGCTTCCTGTGTCCCTCACATCATCTTCACTCAATCATCTTTAGCTTCTTTGCACATGTACCCATACCACTGCAATCTGTTCTGTGACCTTCTCTGCTTTAGCTTCTGCTGTGATGTCCTCATTTCTTCATCTGTCCCATAGCATGCATCCTACCAACCATCTCAGGCACTTCATCTCTATCACCTCTAGTTTCCAAGTGCTCTGTCTTCACTGTCCAGTTTGGATACCCAATGCAGTAGTACTGATTACGTGCAGTTGTGTACACCTGATGAATATCTTCACTTTGCTTTTTAGTTTTCTTGTTAGGTTGAGTTACGAAATATAATTATACAACTTCTCACAATGGTAGCTAGCTTAGTTAAACTACACTTCTTAATATTATCATGGAGCAGCCAAGGAGCATGTCTACCCAGTATAGCATTATCCCTGGAATTCTCCAACTCACTGATAAGTTTATTAATGTCGCCTGCTCAATGAGATTATACTAGCTAGAAGACTGTTCTTGCACCTTCCTTTTTTGTTGGCACTACTTTAATACCGGTTTGGTCATTAAGGATCTTCAGTACAAGCATCTGCCCTGATGAGACAAAATGCAGTCCTCCCCATCCATCCATCCATCTATCCATCCAAGTAATCAGGTGTAGTCCCTATAGCTTCAAATGTTTGTAGCTCACTACATTGCATTGTTCAAACATGTTGCTACTGGAAGATCCCCATCACCCTCCCCTTTTTATCCAGAGGTTTTCTCTTTCTGCCAGATGCCTGCTAGAGCAAATTTATTTTTCCACAACTTTGCTACTTGGGAACCGGTCACCAAGCAGTAATGCTTACAGGCTCAGTTTCCTGTACCAGTAAGTCAAGGTATGATCATTTGGCTTTGCCCCTTTAAGTGGATTTAGTACATTACTCTTAAGCTTCCTATGTACAGAAACTGATTTCTGTGGCATAGATTTTAGGTTTCTATTCAGGGACAAAAGGAAGTGCCTTGTACAGTGTTTCCATCTAAGAATGAGCAAGATGGGATATTATTAGCACACCATGTTTCTTGCAGTTTTTTTTTTGTAGATAATTTCTATCTTGATAGAGATTTTGCACTCTGCATGTGGTGGTGGTGCTGTGGTAGCGTTGTCACCTCACAGTTAGACGTTGCCCATTCGATTCTCAGTTACAGCGTCTTCTGTATGGCGATATGTGTGAATGGGCGTTCCTTCGTTGAAGGTTGTGCATTGGGCCCGGCAAGCCAGTACATAAAAATCTACTCCCAATCATTAGCGGACCGGAGTTCAGCTGTGGCGACCCCTAACCGGGAAAAGCCGAAAGACGCAAATTATTTTTAGTGTAACGTACTTCTCTTACAAGAACCCATTGGGAGTGTAACTTAAGTATCCTTGCCTTTTTATTTGAAACTAAATTCTATAGATGTATAACCTATAGATTTTCATCTATATCAAGTTTCTAGCCCAGTCCCACCTGCAGTCTGCCTCGAGTGCACATTGCAACTCTGTAGGGCAGAAGTAGAAACAAATATACCTTTAATGTTGGCTTTCTCACAGGATGGCTAGACATTGGTCCTCTGGACCAAACTCTGCCCAAGGATGACTTGCAGGTAGGCACCTTTGGCTGATTTGTCACAGGTTTATGTGACCAAGTCTGAGTTTGCTGCATCTTAAGTTTTGACGCCTTAGTATGGGCATGAATGAGGGACTGTAGAAAGGACTGTTCATGTTCTGCAACATGACACAGTGTACATTGACTCTTTGTATGAGGTTGCCTGGACTCCTACAGTTGCGCTGCTGTGATTATCACACTACACTGTTCTTCCAGTTTTCCCTGTTTAGGTTGCACGTGGTGGCACTGACAAACTTTTGTTTTTTGTATGTATAAATTTTTACACTGTGGCGCTCAGATAGGCCTTCAGCATGTATTGACCAGGGACAGGAATCCATGAAACTCTTTGTAGCCAGAAATCTGCTTAAGCAGGAACATTTAACTGGTTAATTTCCTTCATTTTCATAATAGACAACTTCTCCTTTTGCTTAATCTTTCCATCACCAAATTTTATCATGGATACATTTATTCAAGGGGAGAAAGAATACTTAAAAGCTGTCATCTCACTTGCATCTGCCTGCCAGATAGCATCTGAGATGTAACACTTTATCCACCTGTTAGCTGATGACATTCTGTCCCCCTTTGTCGTTAGTGACATTATCTCAGGCAAGTCTGCTCTGGGATGGAACAGGAAGACACTGCCTGGACCACAGTGGACAGGAACTTTGGGCCAGTCTTCTTCCTTGATGTAAAAGTCTTGCTTGGATAGGCAACCAGTAGCAGCTTGAGAGCCTTTGAGAGAATCACTTTGCTTTGACTTATGGAAGCAGACGTCCTTTTTCACCAGTAAGGTAAGGCTACCACTGTCTGGCTCCTGAGAACTGGTATCTGGACGTTCACAAAACCCTGCTGCTCTGAGTTGGCAGACATGGCTCTCTGGTTAGAGAGGGCTGCAAGCTTATATTTATCTTTCTGAAGCGTGGGGGCAAGCTCCTGTCTCCTAATGGTTTTCTAACTAAGTCTTTAACAAATTATGCAGTTTTCGACAAACTACTCAGAAACATCATGAGATGCTATATAAGAGTCTTTATTCTGGAGATTTGGAAAAGGGAATCCAGTTTTAACTTGAATTCATTAATAGTGCCAGAAAATCTTGTCTATTGTAAGTCTATTCCACAGTTTGTCCACTTGGCAGTAAAAGAGTCTAGATCTCAGAATATGTGAGTGGTTGGCATCCAGAGAAAGGCAATTCCACAGCTTGCTGACTCAACAATGGGATAATCTGGATTTCATAACAAAAAAAAATGATTGCAGGAATAACTAAAATACCATTGTTCCCCTTATTTTGTAAGTGTTGATAAACTTTAGATCCAGGACAGTGCACAATAGAGTCTTCCTCTTACTAATCAGTAATAGATGGAGTAAAATTTCCAACTTCTCAAGGATTTTAATGTAACCGAGTCCCTTCACACAAATCATTTTCTAAGTTAAAAATAATTCTATGCACAAAGAAAAACAAGCTCCATTATGATTAACAGTGCCGGAACACAAAGTAAATAAGTATTTCAAACAAACGACCCAGCACTGATACAGAGCTGTGATATTAAAATAAACACCAGGCAATATCTTAGAATAAGTTTGAGCGAACACTTTCGCGAACCAGTCGCTTCTTCAGACATTTTAACAAAAATATCAGAATCCATTTATAGTTCGTTTGAATTTCAAAGCAACCAGTCACATATAGCATTCAGTTAAAAAATGCAAATTAGCAATATAATACATTTGCAGTACATTAAGGGACTTTACTTCCACGCTTTAACCTACGTTTTTTCAAGACTGGCTTCAAAGATAAATAGTCATTTAAGCCAGTCCCTTGATGTGCTCTAAAAGTGAGTATCCATCTCAATTCATGCTCTTCCGTCCTATTAACAATGTCACCCAAGCGTTCATTCTCATGCACAAGTTCTATAACCATGAATCTAAACTGATGCATTGCACATAATGTTAATATGTGCTTAGCTAAAGCACTGAACTTGTGTCCTTTACACAGACAGTATAAATGGTCCCTTATCCTTTCTTTTAATTTTCTGTTTGTTTTTTCAATATAGAAAGTGCGACATTGCATGCATTAGGCAAGGTGAACCAAGTTCTTACTCTTGCAGTTCGCATGCACCCTAAGATGGCTAAATTGATAAGTAGTTTCAATACAAGTGCAATAAGCACAACTATTGCACTTCACAGTACCTATTCTGTTGGTCACATTAATTACAGTAGATTCCACGCCTCGTAGGATAACATACCATAGGTTAAAGCATGGAAGGAAAGTCCCTTAATGTACTGTAATGTATTATATTGCTAATTTGCATTTTTAATTGAATGCTATTTTTGATTAGCTGCTTTGAATTTAAAACTGACTATAAATTGATTGCAATATTTTTGTTAAAACGTCTGAAGAAGCGACTGGTTCGCGAAAGCACTCCGTTATTAAACTTATTTTGCAATATTGATATTGCCTGGTGTTTATTTTAGTATCACAGCTGAGTATCAGTGCTGGGTCATTTTTGTTTTGAATAAAAATAATTGTGCATGTTTTTAACCTCTTGAGTATCACCCATAGTGTAATAACAAAATGGGGCACAGTATTTATTTGTTGTAAGGTCTTACTAAGGATTTGTGAAATGTTATAAACTTGGAGTAACTAGAAGTGACTTAATGTAAGTTAACGTTAGTAACACACAGAAAAAAAAATAAAAACATTCCCTTATAGTCATCTGACCATTAATGTTCAGTTTGTAAGTTGCATGAACATCCAGGTCATTAATTGGAGTCACTGTAGCCAAGTTGCTCCTGTCCAATGTATAGGAATATGTTTTGTTGCTGTACCCGAAGTGCATTACTGCACACTACCTGAAGTGGAAACTAAGGTGATGACACTGACTGCCCAAATAATGTGCCTAATATATGTTTAAATCTGCCACTGTCATTGAGATTTGTTTTCCCTAGTCACTTTTGTATCCTCTGCAAAATTTGAGCGCTAGAACTTGCTCATATTAGGTAATGATGACATGAATATACACACTGGTATGGTGCAAGGACAGACCACTGAGTGGCTATAGGGTTTCATATTAAGTCAAAAAATGACTGTTAAGTAATCCAGGTCAGTATCCGGTTGACAGTTAATTCATTAACATTAAAGCCAGGTTGAGTTTGCAAAATTGTATTTTAAGGAACAGTATCAAAAGCCTTGGCTGAATCAAGGTATACCACATGAAGCAATGACACCATAAACATTTATTGGCCTATCAGACAAGAGCAATATTTTGTAAACCCAGGTTGGTGTAAGAATCCAAGGCTTGCATCATTTCAAGTGGAAACATTTTAAGCAGTATGTGTTGACACCAATGTCCTTCAAGAATGCAACTGCAGTCATAACATATGGGTTGTCCTACCTCAGGCAGCCCTCGGTCGGCCGGATTCCAAAGTCTGGGTCCGACGTCGGCTGATGTCGCATTTCTCTCCGACGTCAGAGCGGCTGGAGTACATAAGCATCAGCCGACGCCATCTTCTTCAGTCTTTCTTGCCGCTACGGTGCAAGCAGAAGCAGTTCGCAAGTGCCGGTCGGTCAGCTCCTGTATTCTTCAATTCCGAAGTCATCAGAAAAGCTAAGTACCCCGTTGGGGACCTTTTCTTGCCTCAGCCGATGTCAGAAATTACTGAAAAAGTTAATTGTCTTTCTTGTGGTAAACAAATACCTCATAAGGATTTCCACTCTTACTGTCTTCCTTGCCTTGGCCCAGACCACGACGTCTCGGCCTGTGTAGCCTGTGCCCACTTCAACAAGCACACTCTCAGGCGCCGGGCGGAGTTCGCTGAAGATTTTTTCAGTGAAAAATTCGCTTACACAATGCCGTCGGATCTTCCGACATCGCAAACTCCCAAGCAACGAAAAGACCGGGACCGACATCCTCGGCCCGCGTCTACCACCGACTCCACGCCAAAACCTATCGCGAGTGCTCCGGTTCCCTCTGAGACGGTCTCTCCACCGCTCCGAACCGAAGACACCGCATTACCGACGACTCCGATTCCGGATATCACTCCGCCAGTTATTGATTTTCCTCCGGATACCAAAACCGAGGAAATGCCCGAGACCATTGCTGTAGACAAGGTCACTCCTGCACGTGGAGCTGCCAGGCCTCCTATGGCCATGTCTATTAAGGCCTACACCAGGGCTAAGGCAGCCATCAAAACAAAACATCTTACTACTAAAACCTTTCCTCAGCCTACTCCAGAGACACAAATTATGTCTATGGCTGCTGACTTCGTTTCTATGATTAGAGGTTCGCAGGCCCATCCTGAGAGAGGATCCCAGCCTCCTTCTGATAAAAGGCCCCGGGTTGAACCCCCTGACCCTATTCCGGCAGATGAAGACTCTGAGGGCTCTGTCCACTCTGATAGCCAGGAAGAGCTCTTCCAGACCTATGAGGACTCTGATGCAGAGGATTCCATCCCCTCGGCCTCCCCTCCTGAGGATATTTCTTTTGGGGAAGTTCTGCATACCATGAGGGAACATTTCAAGTGGCAAGGCCAGGAATATTCTGATTCCAGAAAACGCCTTCGGACTTTCTTTAAGAAGCCCCAGCACAGGCCCTTAGCTATTCCTCCTGTACTTGATGTTTTGGATGATTTATATTCTGACTCTAGTGTTACCCCTGACTCTCTTCCTCCTGCTCCAGCCAAGCCAGACAGGTATTACAGGGTCCCAGAAACTCATTCCCATTTATTCAGGGCCCATACTGCTGATTTGGAAACTATTTCTCAGGGGCCAAAAGGAGTTTCAGCTTCCACCTCTAAAAATCCATTGCCCCAACAGGGAATCTAGGTCATTAGAGAGATGGGGCAAAAAGGTTTACACATCCACTACCTTATCTATGAGAGCTTTGAATTGCCTTTTTCATATGTTACAATATCAGGATTTCCTGTTAGAAGATTTACAAATAACATTGGCCACTCCTGATCCTTTAGACAGGAAGGCTTTGCAGGAAGCTGTACATAACACTCAGCAAGTAAGCAATCACTTCCTGCAGTGTGGATATGATGCACTGGAAGCTTCATGTAGGGCAGCTATGACAGGGGCAGTCATTCGTAGTCATGCATGGTTAAAAGATCAACCTCTACCAGATCATGTAAAGGCAAAACTTCTGGATGCACCTTTGGAAAAGAACAAGCTTTTTTTAGCTAATGCTAAGGATGTGTTAAAGACCATCGAGGAAAAAGCAAAATCAGTTCAGACGGTGAAAGATTTCCAGGTTCAACCCCCAGATTCAGTAGGAATTGGCCTTCAAAAACTGGTCCTTTCCTAATCCAGAAAAGTTTCAAAGGGGTAAAACAGACGTGGCGAGGAAGAGGCCAATACAGAGGTCCTTACAGGGGACGACAATGGCAGCCAGGAAACCAAAGAAGTGACGCAGGGGTTTCACCTGCCCCACAGCCACAATCTCAATGACTTTCCTCTACTTCCGCCTACCAGGGAACAAATAGAAGCTCACTTGGGTGGGAAATTATCTCTGTTTGCAGAAAATTGGCACAGACTGACAAAGGACAAATGGATTTTGGACATTATAGACCGAGGCTACAGGTTCCATTTTCATGCCTTGCCAAGAAAACAAGGCATGCCAAACCTACCACAAAACCAGAGGGCAGAGGCTATCAAGCAAATCTCTCTGACTCGGATGAAAGCAATAGAAAGAGTTCCACAACAAGAACAAGGCAGGGGTTTTACTCAAGACTGTTCCTTGTTCCAAGAAAAGAATCTCAATGGAGACCAATACTGGATTTGTCCACATTAAACACCTTTCTCATAGTACGAAAGTTCAAAAATGCTGACTCTACAGCAACTCCTTCCCATGCTGGGCAAGGGGTCTTGGCTGATTACTCTGGACCTCAAGGAGGCATACCTGCATGTCCCTATCAGACACAGCTGCAGAAGATACCTCAGATTTCTTGCAGGGCCAGAGCATTATCAATTCTCAGCATTGCCATTTGGCTTATCTACTGCGCCCAGAGTATTCACAAAATGCCTGGCTTCAGTAATTGCTCATTGCAGGCTCCAGGGATACAAATTTACCCGCACCTGGACGACTGCCTCATACAAGCGGACGACAAATTGATGTTGACAAAAACTTGGACTATGCTAGAGATTTTAACTGGTTAATTTCCTCCATTTTCATAATAGACAACTTCTCCTTTTGCTTAATCTTTCCATCACCAAATTTCATCATGGATACATTTATTCAAGGGGAGAAAGAATACTTAAAAGCTGTCATCTCACTTGCATCTGCCTGCCAGATAGCATCTGAGATGTAACACTTTATCCACCTGTTAGCTGATGACATTCTGTCCCCCTTTGTCTTTAGTGACATTATCTCAGGCAAGTCTGCTCTGGGATGGAACAGGAAGACACTGCCTGGACCACAGTGGACAGGAACTTTGGGCCAGTCTTCTTCCTTGATGTAAAAGTCTTGCTTGGGTAGGCAACCAGTAGCAGCTTGAGAGCCTTTGAGAGTATCACTTTGCTTTGACTTATGGAAGCAGACGTCCTTTTTCACCAGTAAGGTAAGGCTACCACTGTCTGGCTCCTGAGAACTGGTATCTGGACGTTCACAAAACCCTGCTGCTCTGAGTTGGCAGACATGACTCTCTGGTTAGAGAGGGCTGCAAGCTTATATTTATCTTTCTGAAGCGTGGGGGCAAGCAAAGGTTTCCTAATGGTTTTCTAACTAAGTCTTTAACAAATTATGCAGTTTTCGACAAACTACTCAGAAACATCACGGGATGCTATATAAGAGTCTTTATTCTGGAGATTTGGAAAAGGGAATCCAGTTTTAACTTGAATTCATTAATAGTGCCAGAAAATCTTGTCTATTGTAAGTCTATTCCACAGTTTGTCCACTTGGCACTAAAAGAGTCTAGATCTCAGAATATGTGAGTGGTTGGCATCCAGAGGAAGGCAATTCCACAGCTTGCTGACTCAACAATGGGATAATCTGGATTTCATAACAAAAAAAATGATTGCAGGAATAACTAAAATACCATTGTTCCCCTTATTTTGTAAGTGCTGATAAACTTTAGATCCAGGACAGTGCACAATGGCAGAGTCTTCCTCTTACTAATCAGTAATAGATGGAGTAAAATTTCCAACTTCTCAAGGATTTTAATGTAACCAAGTCCCTTCACACAAATCATTTTCTAAGTTAAAAATAATTCTATGCACAAAGAAAAACAAGCTCCATTATGATAAACAGTGCCGGAACACAAAGTAAATAAGTATTTCAAACAAACGACCCAGCACTGATACACAGCTGTGATATTAAAATAAACACCAGGCAATGTCTTAGAATAAGTTTGAGTGAACACTTTCGCGAACCAGTCGCTTCTTCAGAAATTTTAACAAAAATATCATAATCCATTTATAGTCAGTTTGAAATTCAAAGCAACCAGTCACAAATAGCATTCAGTTAAAAAATGCAAATTAGCAATATAATACATTTGCAGTACATTAAGGGACTTTACTTCCACGCTTTAACCTACGTTTTTTTAAGACTGGCTTCAAAGATAAATAGTCATTTAAGCCAGTCCCTTGATGTGCTCTAAAAGTGAGTATCCATCTCAATTCATGCTCTTCCGTCCTATTAACAATGTCACCCAAGCGTTCATTCTCATGCACAAGTTCTATAACCATGAATCTAAACGGATGCATTGCACATAATGTTAATATGTGCTTAGCTAAAGCACTGAACTTGTGTCCTTTACACAGACAGTATAAATGGTCCCTTATCCTTTCTTTTAATTTTCTGTTTGTTTTTCCAATATAGAAAGTGCGACATTGCATGCGGCAGGCAAGGTGAACCAAGTTCTTACTCTTACAGTTCGCATGCACCCTAAGATGGCTAAATTGATAAGTAGTTTCAATACAAGTGCAATAAGCACAACTGTTGCACTTCACAGTACCCATTCTGTTGGTCACATTAATTACAGTAGGTTCCACACCTCGTAGGATAACATACCATAGGTTAAAGCATGGAAGGAAAGTCCCTTAATGTACTGTAATGTATTATATTGCTAATTTGCATTTTTTAATTGAATGCTATTTTTGATTAGCTGCTTTGAATTTAAAACCGACTATAAATTGATTGCGATATTTTTGTTAAAACGTCTGAAGAAGCGACTGGTTCGCAAAAGCACTCCGTTATTAAACTTATTCTGCGATATTGATATTGCCTGGTGTTTATTTTAGTATCACAGCTGAGTATCAGTGCTGGGTCATTTTTGTTTTGAATAAAAATAATTGTGCATGTTTTTAACCTCTTGAGTATCACCCATAGTGTAATAACAAAATGGGGCACAGTATTTATTTGTTGTGAGGTCTTACTAAGGATTTGTGAAATGTTAAAAACTTGGAGTAACTAGAACTGACTTAATGTAAGTTAACGTTAGTAACACACAGAAAAAAAAAATAAAAACATTCCGTTATAGTCATCTGACCATTAATGTTCAGTTTGTAAGTCGCATGAACATCCAGGTCATTAATTGGAGTCACTGTAGCCAAGTTGCTCCTGTCCATTGTATAGGAGTATGTTTTGTTGCTGTACCCGAAGTGCATTACTGCACACAACCTGAAGTGGAAACTAAGGTGATGACACTGACTGCCCAAATAATGTGCCTAATAGATGTTTAAATCTGCCACTGTCATTGAGATTTGTTTTCCCTAGTCACTTTTGTATCCTCTGCAAAATTTGAGCGCTAGAACTTGCTCATATTAGGTAATGATGACATGAATATACACACTGGTATGGTGCAAGGACAGACCACTGAGTGGCTATAGGGTTTCATATTTAGTCAAAAAATGACTGTTAAGTAATCCAGGTCAGTATCCGGTTGACAGTTAATTCATTAGCATTAAAGCCAGGTTGAGTTTGCAAAATTGTATCTGAAGGAACAGTGTCAAAAGCCTTGGCTGAATCAAGGTATACCACATGAAGCAATGACACCATAAACATTTATTGGCCTATCAGACAAGAGCAATATTTTGTAAACCCAGGTTGGTGTAAGAATCCAAGGCTTGCATCATTTCAAGTGGAAACATTTTAAGCAGTATGTGCTGGCACTGTTTAGCAGTAATGCAGTTAAATTTAAAGTGGTAGTTTGGATCCGTGGTGTAAAAGAATGATTTCCTAACAACAACCCAGGTGAACCAAGATTAGTTAGTGCCCCTTGGGAGCTGGAAGAGCCAGCCCAGGAGATGGGTGGGGGGGTGAGCCAATGTCAAATCACCCATCTTGTGAAGAGGGAGGCAGTCCTGTCTACTGCAGTGCCTGCATGCGCTGCAGGCATGATGTTGAGCCTTCCGAGCTGCATCTGGGCAACTTCATGAGATGTGCACAGCAAACTGTGTGAACAAAGGGGAACGTGTAGCCAAGCCCTCGCTTAGGCAAGTGCATATGTTAGCTGCCATGAGAGAGGTAGGGCTGTACTAGAAAACAATTCTGATGGCTGACTGGATGATAACCTCCAGCAATTATCTGTCACTTGAGGGAATCAATAGGCTGACTGGTTTTGGGAAGGATAATGGTGGTGGTGGTGGGGACGGCTGTACAAAAAAAAAAAGCCTAACAGGATGTTACTTGTAACATGACTGTCGACTACCTTGTGAATTATCAGTCTAGTGCCACCTGTGAGACGGAACATGTGAGTAACGATACTTCAAACAAGTATGTTAACACTGATGTCAGTCACTTCTTGGTATTGGCCAGGAAGAGGTTCAGCAGGCCACTGGGACCTGTAGCTGACATCTGGCAGGCCACTGGGACCTGTAGCTGACATCTGGCAGGCCACTGGGACCTGTAGCTGACATCTGGCAGGCCACTGGGACCTGTAGCTGATGTGCTGCAGGCCACCAGGACCTGTAGCTGATGTGCTGCAGGCCACCAGGACCTTTAGCAGATTTGCTTTTCGCTTTGTAAAAAGTGCATTCTTGGCTGCCTACTCTGTGATGGTTGAACAGATCCTGTCAACTGAAATCTCAGGAAATGAGCCAGTTTTGTTGGACTGATTATTGCTGTTAAAAACAAACTCTAGAAAGGTGTGTACTATCTTAGAACAGTCAAGAGGTGAAATTATGACCAACCTTTAGCTTAATATTGTTAGGCGAAGTACAAGATCTCCACTTGGTGTGGGAGGCTTTTCCATAGTTTACCTGCTTGGTAATAGAAGAATCTAGATTTCAAAGTACTAGTGGTTGTCTTCTATTGGGCGGCTGGATGTCATTCTCAGATTAATTGAAGTTGTCTAATCTCTGGACCACATAAGAATGCCTGTGGAGGAAAAAGAGCTTCAGCTTTAAGCTGGTGACTTGGAGCTGGTAGGCTATCGGTGACTAATGGTTGTAAGTTATATGGGAGGCTAACGTCCAGTCATATCTCTACCTGCACTTCCTTACCACAGTACATACGCTGTTACATGTTGGTACATACCTGTGTGTGTGTTAACCACTCAGATGAAAGTGATTTCTATATCCTGTAGAAGTGCCTTTTCATTTTGCACAGCTTCATCTCTTGGTTATGAAACCATGGGCGGTGCAAATCTGCTGCTGCTGCTTTCAAACCTCAAGATAAAAATGTCTCTGACCTTGCTGATCTTTCTGTAAAAATTCCTCCAGCAAGCTGTTGCTGCACAGTTCCCCATGTCACTGCACCAGTCCATGTAATCATAGGTGTTTACTAGGCTAACGATCACAAGGGCCTTTTTAAGCCTAGCCATGCATCCCATATCTCTGACAAGTTCTGATACCCTTGATGAGTGTAAGCATGGGCCTGGGAGATGAACCATTTACAGGTTACCTGTTTGCATCACAGACATAGGTGCCAAACTAGGGATGAATTTCTGGTTTCCCATCCAGGTGTCCAAGTTGCACTTTTATTGGATTAAGGAAGAACTGTACTTCACATGGATGGGAAGCCTGTTCCATAGACGAGGTAGTCTCTGGGATACATACCTATCTGTCTAGGAGGTCCTATTTATATCACAGGCAAGGTTTAAGTCTTTAGAACGGGTAATTCTGGTACTGTTTGTTTTGTGAATATGCAGGAGGTCCATCATCAGAGCGGAGTCTGACAATTCCCTGTATGCCAGGCATAGTTTTCCCCTCAAAAGCCTCTAGGAGACAGAATACAGGGAATAGGGCCTTGAGGTGGTCTGCACAGGGCATATTACTTGTGCCCTGTATTCTTTTAGTGAGGAACCTCTGTGGACATTCCCGTTGTTGCAAATGCCTGGTTAGGTACATACGAAAGGGGGACATTGTACGCAATGATAGGTCTGATGAATGCCGAATACAGTGCAACAATGACTTTCTTGAACTTAGATGCCATACCATCATGTTTTTGAAAATTATACTTTCTCATTACTGCTAATTCTGCTAAGTATTTCACATTATAATTAAAAACAAAAAAGTAAATACAGATCTTAATGTGGGAGGGGTGTTCTGACTGGTGAGCAATTAAAAAAAGTAAATATAAATTAAAAAGTGTACTTTATAATGTCCTTATTGTATACGTAGGTCCCACTAGAGTTCTCTCTCCAAAACACTGAAAAGTGATATAGTGGGACACTGCCAGACCAAAAAGTCCAACACGGCACACTGGTTTGATGTTTTATCCTACATTTACTAACCAAACTTTAATGATGTACTATGTTTGGTAACAAAATACATAAATAACGTCAGCTACTCCCTGCTGGAATAGTGAGTCACCCTACCTGTCCACATGTTTGGAAACATAATACACAACCTTGCCAGCTCCTTGTTGGAATATTAGCCCACCACCATTCCTACTTGCTTCCTACCTTACCTATCCATTACTCTGGTTTTGTGTCTAGGCAATCCTCTGATTCTGAGGTCTTCCTTTGTAAATGCATTTTCGATTATGTGGTATGGGCTTTATTCATTAAAATCATTGGCTATCTGTTACAATGGTCGCTAGCTGCATTCTGCACTAAGCATACACAGACAATGTGCTGCTTTCCCTTTTCAGTACTTTTAGTATCAGGTGGAAGCCTGTGATCCTTCTATTACAAGGTGCAGTTGTAGAATATTACTGTACTCAAACTAGACAATTGTGTAATACTGTTTCATAATATTTTAAAAGTGAGTGTATCATTTAATATTTGGAGCTTTATCTTTGTTGTCAGTAAATTTGAAAAAAACAAATGGCACTTCATAATTAGGTGATCATTCCTGGAACAAGCAATGGCTTATTTTGGCATTATAAAATGTTCATTATTCTGCATGGCCCTGCCTGGGGAGCTGGATTAGCTCATTATTAATGGAAACATTTGTCATTTGAAGCAGGTATTTTCATCATTCGTTCCACTGCTGAAGAAATGAATGTATGTACCTTTTACATAATACAGAATGAATGATATGTGACTGGCAGTGTAATACTGTCTGATGTTACATAGGATTGCATATAGTAGTCACCTCTAAGGCCATTGGTCCATCAAAAGGTTTCCAAGGTAACCAAAGATGCAGTGAACTCCTCAGTGGAGCCCATTGTCCTCTCTGATGCAGCTACAACAGAGCAAAGAATTACGTAGACATTTGTACTGCTGTCACTAAGGCAGAAGGTTAAACACAGTTGCTTAAACCTCAGCTTCCTTTTTTTTTCCTTCATCAAGCTTGACTGTTCATTCTCTGTGGTTTCATATTGAGCCATTTGTTTCTTCCCTGCATCCCACTATAGCACCCTATTGGGAAGACACTTTTTGTTGCTTCATGAAGTTTGTCTTTTTTGACAATATCCATTATATGATGGTGTAGTGGGGGAGGGGCAGAAGTTGAGAAGCCAGTGGCTGCTGTCTGTAGCTGTTTATAATTTTTTTTATTCCTACTTTGCTGTCTGTATCTTTGTGGAGAGAATTTAATATGTGCAGTCTCTGGTGCGGTTTGTCTGGCCACATCCTATATATCTTCTGCGGTGCTGTCTTCACACAGGCTCAAGAACTGTTTGCTCCTGAGCTTAGCCTTCTGATCTCCTGACAGTGCTCCTGCGCTCGATGCTTCCTACACCATAGGAGGAGTGCGCGACCTTGGCTGCTTATTCGTACCTCTCTGGTCTGAATTTTATTCAAACATAGCTACTGATGTCATCACTGGGTCCACATCCTGTGTACATCAGTGGAATCGGTTTCAGGCATGTACATTTGAAATCTTTTGGGCTAGGTTGTGCTGTGTGTTGCCTTTCTAGTACATCAGCCAATTTATTTACTGCCCATGGACAATGGGCTGAAATATTCTTTTCATTAGCAGTATGATCTGTTAAGATTAATGTTACCATTTTTAATTTCAAGTTGAAAATCATTGGATATTAAGTCTGTTTATTTAGCTAATGAGGCATGTCGTCTGGTTCAGAGCCTCAGCATGGACTATAACAATGTATTGAGTAAAGGTGGGCAGCCCAGAGGCTAACTTGAACTTGACTCCTGGCTCAGCTTGCCTTGTAAGTCCATTTGAAAGTGTAGCCAGATATGACCAAAGTAAGTACTTTGCTCAGTGAAGCCAGTTAATTCAGTGCCAGCAGTATACAAAATGTTCAGTAACCTGAACCTCTTTTGGTCTGTAAGGTCAGACCACACCATTAGCTTGACTCTGCAAAAGCATCTTGGTAGAGTTTGCATTCACTTCCACTGTTTGTGATTTTTTTTCCAGGAATGTTTATTCCCTCTTACCTTGATTCACGATGTCTTAAAAGTAAATAAATACCCTTCTTAGTTTAATTTGCTGTTCCAGAGAGTAGTACTTTGTGTTCCTCTGTAGTGGAGCTTTTTTTCTAGGTCACATCTGTGAAGGAGGGTTTTACTCACTGGGATTTACGTGATTTAATGCAACAAAATCCATTTTGTGTGTGTGTGTGTGTGTGTGTGTGTGTGTGTGTGTGTGTGTGTGTGTGTGTGTGTGTGTGTGTGTGTGTGTGTGTAAATATACATGTATGTCCATATATGCATACATACATAGGTCCCCCTATCAGTTGATTGACTGATCGAGTTTTCAGAAACTCAAAATAAATATGGTCAAGAGCATGTGATCGAGTTTTTGAAACCTCAAAGCTTTTGAATGGAAATCACGGTGCAACAAGGATCGGGGAAATGTACCCTTTTCCTCACTGTAGTGCGATGTCGGAGTTGGTATATATAATTTGCAGGGGGTGTGGGGACATAAGGTAGATTTTGTTTTTTTTTTTTGACGTTTGAGTTTTCAGAAACTTGATCATATGGTCTTGACTATATGTATTTCAGGTTTCTGAAAACTCTATCATCTGATATATATATATATATATATATATATATATATATATATATATATATATATGTGTGTGTATATGTATATGTTATGTAGTGTGTGTTTGTGTATGTATGCATATAAATATATATATATATATGTGTGTGTGTGTGTGTGTGTGTGTGTGTATATATATATACATATATATATATATATATATATATATATATATATATATATATTGCCTACTTGGATTTTATCATATTGGTCTCCTTAATATACACACCCTGGCTGTGGTGACTGCATTGGTGTTTCATTCTATCTGCATCTTCCTACAATACACTATTTTAGTGGGCATCTTCATATTGTTCATTTTGATGATAATACTGGCTACGTAGCATGGAGCGATGAAGCCCCAACTGTGTCCAAGATTACCCAAATTCAGGCAGCGATGACTTGGGCACAGGAGGAAGCAGGAAGGGAAGGGTGTAGGTAAACAGCTGATGCCTTTTCACCCACACTGGGAGGAGGGAGTGGTGGTTCCAATCTGCTGAGTATTTCACTCACTAGCAGAAGCATGCAGGCACTGAATGGCAGATTACATTGGGGACATGGGTTAGCACTACCAAGAAGTTAATGGTAGCCCTCACTGGGTGTGAGTGAGAACATGCAGTTGTAGGTTGGAGCGTAACTGATCTTTTCAAGTAATGACAGAGCCACATTAATCATGTAGGGGCATCTTTTGAATTCAGTACTACAATTCTGAAGCAAGATCAGTAATTATAGCACAGATTGTGAAGGAGACACGAAACCCCAGCAGAAATAATTTTTAAGTTATGTACAGTTTAACACAGTTAAATTATTTTATTATGAAATGCCCATAAGCAATCTCAAAAAAACAAAACTTCCCTTTGATGGGAGCCTTTGTCTGCTTGCAGCATATGTGGCAAAGCTTCTGGATACAAAGCTTTTGTCTGTCATATCAGTGCGATAAGGTATGGATGTAAGAAAATGGCCTGAATAGAGATTTCACTCATATTAACAAACCCTGATATTTTATACATGCTTATTCATTCTGACACTAGTGGGTAAAACTGCCTTCCAGTTTATAGCCTGCTACAGACCACCCTCCCAAACCCAGGAACCCCACTCGGCCTTCCTGAGAACACTGGAAAATATGAAGGTCTCTCCAAACACCATTATATTGGGCGACTTCAACTACCCAAACATAGACTGGGAGCATTACTCTAGCTCCAACACCCTAGCCCAAAGGTTCCTAGAATTTATAAACTCAAATGCTATGGAACAACTTGTTACCACTCCCACAAGAGGGGAAAACATACTGGACCTGATCATCACCAACATGGGGACTCTATGCTCCAGAGCAGAAGTGTATCCCCCACTGGTAAGATCAGACCATAAACTAATCTCACTGGATATTCACATCCTAACCCCACCTCCTGCCCAGAAAACCACAGTGAAAAACTTCTCTAAAGCAAATTTCACACTCCTCAAAACCAAGGTGGAATCCTTCAATGCCCCCGGGCCTGTGAAAAATGCGGCCCAGATCACAGAATCCTTTATAAATGCATTCTATGAACACCTTCAGGAATGCATGGATCATGCAATCCCAAATAAAACCAAGACCCAATCCTCCAA
Source organism: Protopterus annectens (assembly GCF_019279795.1). Classification (NCBI taxonomy): domain Eukaryota; kingdom Metazoa; phylum Chordata; order Ceratodontiformes; family Protopteridae; genus Protopterus; species Protopterus annectens. Next base: position 1,502,897,386 of record NC_056743.1, read on the forward strand.
AGGCAGATGTCCTGTCTGGTGGACCCCAGCCATAAACAAACTATACAATAGAAGGAGGAAGCTACTAAATGATAGAGCAAAATCCCAAAAAGAGAAGGCATCTCTTATCAGCATTAGCAAAAAACTACGGGCACTCATAAAATCGTCTAAGGCCAGCTTTGAGATAAAAATTAAACAGGACACTAAGGATAATCACAAGGCTTTCTTTAGTTATGTTAGGAACCTGGGTGGGAATTCCCAGATATGCTCAGAATTAGTCCAAAATGACAAAAAATACACCAAACCCACAGACATTGCCAACATCCTAGTTGACAGGTTCAGCGCAAATCCCCCCCCCCCACCAAAAGGGCAAATATCTATCCCAGCAGAGTGCTGCCCCCTTGACATCTCAGATGCTCAGGTAAGAGCCGCCCTCTCCAAAGCAAAAAACACAGCATCAATGGGACCAGACGGTGTCCTGGGCTGCGTTCGACATGAACTCCAAGAAGAGCTAAACCCAAACATAAAACTACTGTTCAGTCTCAGCCTTACTACAGGATATGTACCCAAAGAGTGGCGTACAGCAACAGTGGTCCCTCTCCACAAAGGTGGTGCCTCAATGGATCTTGGAAACTATTGCCCCATAAGCCTGACTAGCTTGGTCTGCAAAGCTATGGAAAGGATCATCATGGACCTCATAAATAAAGATATTGGGGACCTGCAGACACTGGATCCTACCCAGTTCGGCTTTGTTAAGGGCAGATCCTGCCTCTTAAACCTGGTTGATTTCTTTGAAACAGTCACCAAGGCCATTGATGAGGGGAAGGTGGTCCACACAACCTACCTGGACCTCGCAAAAGCCTTCGATACAATACCCCACTCTGGCATTATAGATAAGCTCACCAGCTTAAATATAAACCCCTATGTCACCAGATGGGTTGCAAACTGGCTCAAGGGCAGAACCCACATGGTTAGAATTGCTGGAGCCATGTCAGACTCCAAACCAGTTACAAGTGGCATCCCACAAGGCTCAGTCCTGGGACCTCTCTTGTTCGGTATATATTTCCCGGAGGTACAGGCCAACACGGAAGGACTGTGGCTGACCAGGTTCGCAGATGACTGCAAACTGGGCGCCATAATCGACTCTCCAGCCGACACAAGCATCCTCCAAAAGGGCCTCATAGAAACAGACAACTGGTGCCAGAGCCATGGCCTCAAGCTAAACGCCAAAAAGTGTATAGTCATCCCCTTTGGCAAAAACAAAGTGCCCACAAATTACCACATAGGTGGTAATCCATTAAGTACAGAAGAAGTAATTAGGGACCTGGGGACCCAAGTTGATAGCAGTCTCTCATTTGACAACCACGTGGCCAAAGTGGTTAGAAAACATTTTATACCTAATCATGAAGGGATTCACATCTAGATCAGGGGAGGTCATCGTGCCTCTTTACTCATCTCTCATCAGGCCCATAATTAAGTACAATGCCCCTTTTGGGATGTACCTTACCCAGACACCTGCAGCAACTGGAAAGACCCCAAAAGTACCTCACCAAGAGGATCAAAGGGCTCAAACAGATGCCATATGCTGCCCGGTTAAAGAAACTCCAGCTCTACTCAGTGGCATACCGCCTGTTCAGGGGCGAACTGTGCCTGACGCATAAAGCCATGTCCAACCTGGAATTAATGGACATGCTGCACCTTAGAAATTCCAAATCCCATCGAGCTACGCGCTCGAGATACTTGAACCTCAGCACTGAAATAAATAGGACATGCTGGAGGGACAGATTCATAACCCAGAGGCTCCCTTCACTCTGGAATAAAATCCCAGTCCAGGTTAGGCAGAGTCCCTGATTGACTCTCTTCAAGAGGAATCTTGATAAGTGGATGGGAGATCGTAGGTTTAACCCGGGTATCACTTCTGTGTCACTGTTAGACAGAGGCACAGTATACTAACCTCAAAAAAGGGCATAGCAAAATTAATTTAATATGGTTGGCGAAAGCCAAACACATTTTGGCTAGGCTTATAAATGCCCTAGGGCAGATAGCCTAATATGAACCTATGAACCTAAATGTTTATGCTCTCAAAAATCACACTGCTACATCCAAAATATTCTGATCGCACTGAATACTTTTTCTTCACATCTTGTACGTACATTCCATTTTCTAGACACACTAGCAGCTGAAAAGAAAGCAGTCTTCAATTTTCAAGGCTAAGTTTCCCTTGCGTTGGAAATGGACTCCGTACATTCCATAATTCTCTGTGTATTATGGGTTGCAGTTTGTTAGTGCAGACTCTCGTATGAAAGAACGCTTTTTATGGTTGTGAAAAAATGCAACCACTCATATGAGCAGATGATTTCTTAATGGGATGTTAGTTGGCTGCTTTTTGTGCAAGATTGAGTTGTAATGGCATGCAGTCTTGTTATTAATTAGCAGTGTGGAGGTGTATAGGGACCTACTCCTCTGAAATAAATAGTTTTTATTTCATGTTTGATCATTTTTAGATTTGCTTTAAAATGATTACTCTTTTGAGCATTCAGTATTTCCTGAGACATAAATGCCTGCACTGCTAGCTTTAACTGTAGTGCAAAATTATGTCCATTAGTGTTGCAGAATCCCACACATCCATACAGTACAAGAGGCTTGAACCACATGCAGTGGTAAAGTGTGTGGACATCTTCAGGATGGGGTTAGAATTGATTGAAAATGCTGACATAGTCTTTATCTGGAATGATGTAGACAACTTGGGGGGGGGGGTGATGCTGTATAGTCCCCCGTTCTGGGAAAAATGAAAGTTCCTATGCCCCTACTGCAACATGCTTGGCCCCAATCTGGGGGATAAAGCCAGATCCTTAAGGCTTTGAGACAGAGTGAACTACATGCATTTGGGCATTGTCATCTTGGATGGTAGCATTATTGACTTAGATGCTTGTGTAAGCACTGTCATGACACTGCCCTTCTGCAGTAGGGGGCCAGTTGAGTTCCTCCATGTAAATGGAGGATGCCTGAAGAATAAGCAGTGCTGCTGGGCACTGATTCCTGTTTTCTGGTCAAAGCAGAAACATCCATTTTATAAACGAGCTAGAGTGCTACCACTCCTGGTGGTACTTTTTTTATTTGTTGGAGTAGAAATGTGAAGTAGAGCATGGAGTGAAAGATCCATCCAGTCTCCAGGATACTTAGAAGGAGGAAATACCAACCAATGTGCCAGTAGTGTTCAGCACACGGGTAGTCTTGTGCACAGGAAGGGTATTTGGAGATCATTAAATAGTTATTTTTTGTGTTTTTTTTTTTTTTTTTTTAATGTTAGTATTGCCAGTGGAAGAGGTATGTCACTGAGATCGTCTCATGGCGAGTGCAACTCCTCTGTGGTGTAGATTTAGTAACCTTGTGCACAGGAGTCGCATTCTCAGCTGTACCTTATAGTCTACAGAGCCAAGTGCTGTATTAATGATGTCGGCACTTACTGCTTCCATTCTTAGGTCTGAGATGTGGATTAGGCGAATTTATTTATGTTTATTTATTTATTTACATTTGTTTACTGGGAATGTCCCACTGCCCATTTTCAGAGGAGTCCCTGGGAGAAAAGCTCCACCCCATTCATACATAATAAATAATAAGACCTATTACAATGTAAACAATATTGCGATACACTTCTATGAGAATTACAGTGATAGAACAACAATGTTGTTGTATCTTTCGGCTTTTCCCGGTTAGGGGTCACCACAGCGGAACTCCAGTCTGCTAATCATTGGCAGTAGATTTTTACGTGCCGAGTTGCCAGCCCTGACGCACAATCTTCAACGAAGTTATGCCCATTTACGCATGTCTCCACACAGAAGATGCTTTAGCTGAGAATTGAACAGGACAACTTCTTACTGTGAGGCTACAATGCTACCGCAGCACCTCCACCGCAGTTAGTGATGGAACAACAATGTAATGTTTAAATATTGAATAACTGTGGCATAAATAAAAAGTTAGGTAACATGAGTTTTATGTTGCACAGAAACAGAGAAAGTGTAAGTCAGTTGGGGAGCATGTCATTTGGCGAACAATTTCAAAGTATCAGAGTGTCGCAGTTCTACAATATAGTATGGATGGAGATTGTTGACTGATAGTTATATAGCATATTATGAAGTACAGCAGGACTGAAGAAAAAAGGAAGCGACTCGGAGAATTAAGCAGAGAAGGAGCAAGGTTGGTGATGGTAGGTAGCTTTAGTAGAAAAAGAAGAAAGTACTTGGGAGAAAGTGAATGGGTGTAGAGTACAGAGGTAGATAGGATGTTCAGGATATGGCAGGTATTGCTGCTTAGAGATAATGAGAGGTATTGTGTTTAGCCATGTTTGGTGCAGGAGCAGAGCCAGGTGTTGGTTAAGTGTTCCTTAGTAGTTTGAATTTGGATGTAAAGAGGTATTGCTTATATTCTGAGGCATAGAATTCCAGGACATAGGTATTTTGTTGGAGTATAGAGAATCACCATAGCTATTACAGGATTTAGTTACTTTCAGTAGAAGTTTATTGGATGATCTTAATGATCCGCAATCGGAGTGGGGCTGAATTAAGTCTCTGAGAGCTGGGCAATTGTCAGGGTGGTGAAGGGTGGAATACGCCAGAGTGAGTTGGGTAAGAGTTGCTGTAGTGCTGTGCAGTGGTGGGACCTAAAGGGTAGGTCTGAGGCAAATCTGGCTATTTTACTATAGCAGGACCCCAGTTTGTTTGTTTTTTTAGATTTGCCAGTATTGACAAGGCATATAGGAGGCTTTGAGGTTAGGTGTGTTCTGGAAATGGATTGTCTGTTGGTATCTGTTAGGTAGGGCTTAATGCTGTAGAGTAAACCTAACTTAATATGGACCTTTTTGATAGCTACTGGTAAGTGTTTAGCAAATTTAAGATCATTTTCAGTTGTAACCACAAAGAGTTTAGTGAATTCAACTCATTCTATTATTGTTTTGTTTGATGACTAGCTGGTGAAAGGGGGAAGGTGATTAGGTTTTTTGCCACTGGTAAAGAGCATAAGCTTTGTTTTGATTGGGATGAGTACAAGTTGGGAGTCTGAGGGGTATTATTCAATGTCTAGGAAGGATTTTTTTTTTTTTTTTTTTTTGCAAAAGTTCTGTAGAGAGAGCAGAGCAGATGAGGAAGTAATCATGAGTATGTTGAACTATCGTTGCATGTTGTGTAGCTGTGCAGAGTTTATTTGTAAAATGGTGACTAGCAGTTGACCGAGAATTTAACCTTGGGGTATGCCTACTGAGACTTGTAATATGGAGGAGAGTTCATTTTGCCACGTAACTGCCTGTTTGACGGTTGGAAAAGTAGCTGGTATACTAGTAGAGGGCAGATAAGGATAGGTGTAGGGAGGCTAACTCATTGAGAAGTTTTTGATGGAATACTGTGTCAAAAGCCTTTGGCATATCAAGAAAAATGGAAGAGACAAGTTGGCCATTGTTTCTATGCTGGTTAACTGCATTAATGAAACTGACCAGAGCTGTAGTTCTACTATGATCTGGCTGAAAACCGTGTTGGGATGTGGATAGGAGTTGTTGGTTAGGGGATGGTCAAGTAGTTGTGTATGTATGCATTTTTCAAGAATCTTAGCTATGGTTTGGAGGATGGCGATTGGCCTGTAATTTATGAACTCAATGGAAGTGCTATCTTTGTGCAAAGGGATGATGTGGGAGACTTTCCAGAGTTTGGGGATATATTGCTGTGTTATGTTCCAGTTGATTATGAGGGATGCAGGGTAGCAGATGTTGTTTGCAGCTAGTTTGAGGAATTTGTTTAGAAGTTGGTCAGCAGTGAGCAAAGAGAGTTTGAGTTGAATAGAAGTTTTTTTAATGGTGCAAGTTTGTATTGATTTTATTGAGAATGATTTGAGATAGGTTTCCAATTTAGCAGGGGCAGATAGAGGTTGATTATTGAAGATTAGCAAGCAGTGTCTTCTCACTAAAGTCTGTCTCAAAGCCATGTTTAAAGGACCCAGTTAAAATTCAATAAGGTAACCCTCAATTATGTGCAAGGCAGAGATAGAAGAAGTCATAGGTAGATCAGCTGTGTATGCAGTCTCAGAGAAACATCTTCATTTCCTGTGTAAACACAGTAAGAGTTGGTGAATCCCTCAGCCACCCAGGTAGCAAAACCACAAATAAGGATCTTGATAACTAAATGCCTAGATACTAGCGGACACTAGTTGGACAAGTGAGCTACTAACAGACCCTGAGAGACGGTATCTGGTTAGCCTTTACCAGGACATCAGGTCCCACATTTAAGGATTTCCAAACCATGAAGGGCCAGGCAGACTTAATCATAGCCTGCAAATCTAAAAGGATGCTTGTCTTCTAAAATACATAGATAGGTTTAACATTTTTAGGTGCCCTCACTCATTTGAGATTTTAATTTACAAATGAAATACAAAACCAATAGAAGAAGTGCTATGTTGTGTTTAGGTAACGTGATCCATTTTTAGATCATACTAACCGAGTTAAGTCATTTACCTTAAACGTGAAGGATGAGTTAGATGACTACAGTGGATATAAAAACTTTACACACCCCTGCTAAAATGCCAGGTTTTTGTGATATAAAAAACTGAGACCACAATAGTCCTTTCAAAACTTTTCCCACCTTTTAATGTGACCTATAACCAATTGAAAAACAAACAAATCTGTTGGGGGAAAAAATATAAAAATAAAAAACGTACAATAACCTGGTTGCATAAGTGTGCATACCCTTAAAGTAATACTTTGTTGAAGCACCTTTTGATTTAATTACAACTTTGTCATCTTGGGTACACACTTGCCATCAATTAAAGAGACTCTGATTAACCCCAAATAAAGTTCAGCTGTCCTAGTAGGATTTTCTTGACATTTACTCAGTTGCCTGCTACAGCAAAAGCCATGGTTCACAGAGAGCTTACAAAGCATCAAAGGGATCTCATTGTTGAAAGTTATCAGTCGGGAGAAGGGTACAAAAAAAATTCCACAGTATTGGATGTACCATGGAACACAGTGAAGACAGTCATCAAAAAGTGGAGAAAATATGGGACAACAGGGACGTTGCAAAGAACTGGATGTCCCTCCAAAATTGAAAAGACGAGACTGAAACTGGTCAGGGAGGCTGCCAAGAGACCTACAGCAACACTGAAGGAGCTGCAGGAATTTCTGACAAGTACTGTTTGTGTACTAATTGTGACAACAATCTCCCATGTTCTCCATATGTCTGGGCTATGGGATGTGGTTGCAAGATGGATGCCTTTTCTTACACACAAAAACATCCAGGTTCAGCTAAAATTTGCAAAACAATACATAGTCTCCCAAAAAATTGTGGGAAAATGTGTTATGTTCCGATGAGACCAAGGTTGAACTTTTTGGCTACAATTCCAAAAGGTACGTTTGGCACAAGCACAACACTTTGCATCACCAAAAGAACGCAATTCCTGCATTGAAGCATGGTGGTGGCAGTATCATGCTTTGGGGTTGCTTTTCTTCAGCTGGAACTGGGGCTTTAGTCAAGGTGGAGGGAATTATGAACAGTTTCAAATACCAGTCACTTTTGGCCCAAAACCTTCAGGTGTTGGCTAGAAAGCCAAAGATGAAGAGGAATTTTACCTTTCAGCACAATGACCCCAAGCATACATCCAAATCAACAAAAGGTTGGCTTCACCAGAAGGAAATAGTTTTTGGAATGGCCCAGCCAGAGCCCAGACCTAAATCCAATAGAAAATCTGTGGGGTGACCTGACGAGGGTTGCGCACAAGAGATGCCCTCGCAATCTGACAGATTTGGAGTGCTTTTGCAAGGAAGTGTAGGTAAATATTGCCAAGTCAAGATGTGCCATGCTGATAGACTCCTACCCAAGAAGACTGATTGCTGTAATTAAATCAAAAGGTGCTTCAACAAAGTATTAGTTTAAGGGAGTGCACACTTATGCAACCAGCTTATGGTGTTTTTTTTATTTTTTATATTTTTCCCCCTAACAGATTTTTTTTTTTTTCAATTGAATTCTACAGGTTATAGGTCACATTAAAGGTGGGAAAAGTTTTGAAATTATTTATTGTGGTCTCATTTTTTATATCACAAAAAACTGGTATTTTAACAGGGGTGTGTACACTTTTTATATCCACTGTACATGTGAATAACCATCTGTGAGTAGGGGTACCAGATGCGTAATCAGGGAGTAATAGTGCACTGAAGACAATGAATGCTTTTAGTATCTAGATGATCACCCTTGCACTACCAGGGTCCTTGAGGACTGAACAGTCATCCAGCCAGCATAGTTGTTGGAGTCTTGCACCATTTACTGTTTCCTTCCCACTGAACTAAAAACCTTGTCATTTGTCATCACTGCTGTGCCCTTGCTGGTTTGTGTCCATTTGCTCAGTCCTAGTGCACTGGATAGTGACTTGTGGTTTTATGGAGTCTTCTATATTTTCTTGCAGTCAGTTTTGTTAGTGTATCACCATGACATTTTTAACTCGTGCTGCATATGCACAATTGTGTCATGGTACAGAAAGTTTGGGATGTAACCTTTTAAATTCTTGCTGTTGCAACCTAAATGATTAAATTAACTGCTGCTGTAGTAGCAGTACAGGGTTTGAAGGGTCACTGTGCAATGTGTGCAGTAAGTTGTAGTGAATCATCTTCCGCCTTGACATGTTGCTTACTGGGGAAGGTGAAGACATCATGTGACCCTAGGCAGGTGCATTGAATGGTGACTGGAGCATCTTCCATCACAGTTTAGTAGGGATGGTGTGAGCATTTGACATCCAGGGTCACAATGTGAGACATCCTCCAATGTCACAACCAGGAATCTGTCCCAAAAATGTCTTTCTTACGTCTGCCTTGAATCTCCCAGATCATTCACTTTTAATGTTTGTCGATTACTTTGGCTGAGGAATAGGGAGCTCATTGACACAGAAGTCAGAGGTTATTGCTGCTGGGCACCACAGGACATGGGTTACTCTACTGGGATAGAGGCATTTTTAACTGGTAATGCAGAAAGTGTTAGACAGTTAACTTACAGCAGGAGTAATTTTAATGAAAAACTGTCTTGCTACATTGCCTTCTCTTTATATTAACAGTTGGGGACAAGTGGTGGTGAAGTGATGGTACACTTTACTGCATGTAAAAATTTGTCAGGTTTATTGTGGATGCATTTCTTGCCTTCTAGAAGGCAGTGCTTACAGTTACAAATCTCACCTTTTCAGGATGTCTTTGAATCCATGCTCATGACATGCACCCACGCACTTACACACACACACCAGCAAATTAATTTGGGTAGTGTAGCACAGAGGAGCAAGGCAGTGAATTGCTAATATGTTTTATCCCCCTTGGATTTGATTCCATCAGTCTGTGATTTACGTACTGTGCAGTTCTAAGCAGTTCCTAACTCTGCTTTATTTGTGCAGTTCTAAGCAGTTCCTAACTCTGCTTTATGTTCCTAACTCTCTCCTGATCAGAGGCACTTTGTGCCAGGTTAGCAAAGGAATGAAATAAAAAAAATTTCCTGAAAGCTGCTGCTTTTTACTGAGCAAAATGATGTATGCTTTGGCAGTTGGTCTAGAATGCATGCATCCATTAATTCATCCACCCACAACCTCTTTTTTTCCCCTTTTCGCACATGAGGTCAGCGTGTCATATTAACTGTCTAGAGCCAGTGAACAATAGTGTTGCTAATGCCTAGCAGGGTCTTTTTTATATGTTTATGCTTTTTGCAACAGTCAAGGTGGACCTGAAAAGGTACGCATAAGATATTCTGACGACATAGGAGTAGTCTGAGTGAAGAAATCCTGCCCATATTTTGAGCAGCTTGTGAGTAGGAATAAGCTTTCTATTCCTTAATTAGATTAGTGAATTATGACTAGATACAGAAGCATGCCTTAAGTGCTTTAGGAAATCATAAGCGGTAATCCTGTTATTGGGCACTACCTTTTAAATGCCGCTTGACAAATACTCTGCAGATAATTCTCTGAGTTGCTTTGTCATTTTTCAGAAGCTTTGAAGTGCTTGGATTTGTAGCTCTCTGAAAGGGAGGGTGGTGTCATTGGTGAGGCATTTTAGAGTCACTGACATCCAGCCTTCCTCTCATCTTGGGAGGGGAACGTTTACTAAAAGCTGGATATTGAAAGGCTGAATTTTGTTTTCAGAAAAATGCATTTTGGTGCAAGTTTTGTATATTTATTTTCGTTGAATCTGGTAGGCCTTAATTCTGGAGTAACCCAAGGAATTGTGGTTTAATAAACATGGATGTTGACAGCAGATAAACTACCTAGCTTGTGTTATCAGCTGATTTTGCAGCCTTCTGGGTAATCTGCTTTTCCTGCTTAACCAACACGCCTAGCATAACAATGCTGTGTAGCTCTACAGTACATTCCTGAATTCTGTCACAGATTGACACTTCTTTACGAAGGCTGCCATAGATAGCATTTTCTCTTGCCTTTTCGGTGAAAAATTCTTCTTCATATCCCTAAAGCCTTCTACTGTGTGTTCATATGCTGTTTTCCTCTGTTTTTTAAACGTGCAGCAACTGCTTAGTTGTGTTATTTGTATTCCAGTGAAGCATGTAAATATTTAACATCTCTGTCTGCATCCTTTCTTAAAGAAGGAACATAGTTAGTTCTTCATAGTCTTTGCATGGGCTTCAACAGGAACCATATAAAATGGTTTCCTTTGCCTTCTCTGTCTCCAGCAGTGTTGCCCTGTAATCTGCATTTAGTGTTCTTGTAGTCTTGACAGATGTCTGTGGAATAATGTGTTATTCTAGTGCAGTGGTGATGCATATGCTACATATTTGTATAATGCCTGTTTTCTTTGCTGCTTTGTCACACTGTTTGCCTGCATTTAAAGTATCTGATGTGAATACCTGCAGGCCTTCCTACTTTGTTTTTGCTGCAGCTTCCTCTCCCTTTGTGTAATCCCTGTGTAGGTTATTGATTGATAGATGCTTATATTTTATGTTGTATTGAAATTAAGCTATGTTATATATCATTTCTGCAATCATGCCAAGTTATTTTCAGTACCGTGCAACATATGGTTTTGCCATCAGTAGAAATACATACCCTTCCTTTTCTAAGCTGCTGTACAGTCATTTATACAGACGCTGAATAAGAATGGTTGTTGTTGAGTCAACTGAGATGGAGGCAGGTTAGGTATAGTAGTTTTGTCAGCTCAATAGGAGAAATAGAGCTTCAACCCTGCTCTAAAAATTTGGAGGGGGTGCACTGACAAGTCTACAGGTTGCCCGTCTGTATTTATATCCTTGCACAACAGATGTGGATTTGGGATTGCTGCAGTAGGCCATATAGCTACAGTCTGCCAGTTGTGGAAATATCAAGGAAGTGGCTATATTATTTGGCATGTAAGGTCCAAAAAAGAAGAAAGAAAGGGATTGGTTGTGAGGTCTTAATTATAACCATCCTGTCTTCTGAGTGGACCCTATTTGTTATGACTGCGTGTAATATGTTACCTATGCTGCTGTCCAGCAATCCACTTCAGGGCTACCTGTTTCAGTCATACAGTGTGTGTTTGGAGACTGCAGGAATCGAGCGCAGGTCTTTATGACAGCACTTTTTGACGTCTTGTAACCTTGTCCTTTTTTAATTTCTCCTAGTCTTTTGGGTTTCTAATACCATGATGGGACTGGACCATATTCCTAAGTCAAAGTATGATTAAAGTTCATGAAATTAGTATTGTTTCAATCTTTGATGTCAGCCAAAAGTGCTCTTCGCAGCACCCGCAATGTGCCCAGTAATGACTCCTCCTGCAATTCATATGGAGCAACATAATTCTAAACCTTTTGGAGCAAGAAATCTGGACAAAGCCGTAAATAAAAGTGGGACAAAGGCGCAAAAATAGGGACACTTTGTAAACGTTGCTCTTACAAGCGTAGAAAGTTGATAGAATAACAGGTTTTGCATTAGCATGAAATTTCTGAAGAGTATGAAGTCTGAAACTTAAATGTCTGTCATTATTTTCTAACTTCAATCTTTAATGATTTGCCACTAATTTTCCAGGAAACCACAATTTTATGAAAAAAAAAGACCAAAAATATCAGGCAACAATCTGTACAGTGGAGAGTTATGATCGGTAACATATCGAAGTATGTTTTTAAATTATTTTTTATAAGCCCCTTTGCTCCTACTAGTATTGGAACTGTCTAGGTAACCTTCTTCCACATTGCCCTCATTTCTGCCTTCAAATCCTGATATTTTATGACTTTGTGTCTCTCTCTACGTAAGACACTGTAGTCACTGGGTGTAGCAATTTCAGTGGTCAGTGCTACTTTTGTCTTCCTTTCATGGAGTACTATATTTGGTTAAACTTCATCATTTTCTATAATGCTTTGTGGCTCGTGTTTCTAGTATTTTTCATCTACTTCAATACAATAATTTTTGCACAATTCCCAGTGCAACAGTCTTGCCACATTATTATGCCTTTCAGTATACAGTCCTTCTGCCATTAGTATGTCACAACCAGCAACAAAATGTGTGACTGTTCCCAATTCTGTTTTACAAAACCTACATGTGTCTGTTTCTCCCACATGTTCAATGGACTTTGTAAACCAACGTGTACGTAGTCCATTATCTTAGGCCGCCAATGTTAACCTTTCATCTTTCGGTTTAAATTCACCTCTTCTTAACCATTCCTGCATTCGATCCTGATCAACATGAGGTTGTTCCAAGACTTTTCTGTAATATTTATGCATTTTCCACATTTCTTACCTTCTCGTCTGATTCTTCACCTGATATTCTTTCTTTTGTTTTTTGGCACATTCAGTTGTTGCCTGATTTTTATCTACTTCTCGTTTAATTTCCATTTCCACTTGACACCAATATGCTTCTGCTAAACTAAGCAGGGAAATCATCTTAAACTCCTCATCATGTTTCAAAACTTCCATTACATTTGGATCTTGTGAGGTCAGCAGATATGTATGCAGTCCCACGACTGCAGATCTCTACATGTAATCAGTTTCGAGGAGGCCCATACCCCCTTCAGAACGGGGAATATACAGTGTTGATATGCACTGATTTTTATAAATCATTTGGTGAGCATGAAGCATCTGTCCTGTTTTCCTGTCCAACCTATCCAACACATTTTGGGGCCAGTCAATCACTCCAGAACTGTAAGTTAGGATAGGAAGAGCAACTTATATCAGTGCTGTTTTCAGTATTAATTCATGTCTTCTAAAGTATTCCTTACTAAGTTTTATTCACATTTGTTCATGTTTTATTGTTGATCCTTCATCAATTCAAAATATTTATACACTTCCTCTTGCTCAAGTTCGTTTATATCACATTCCTGTCCCAAACTGATGTTTTCTTGGTGCTGCAGATTTCCTGCTTTAAAGGTTGCTTTGGCACATTTGTCCTCTATGTTGCTTCAACAATGGTATTGTAGGTTTTCTGTCACTGCATCCTTGTTTAAAGCTGATTGCACAGTGTTTTAAAAAAACATATGTATGTTGCTGTTACATTCACCCTGTGTCGCTCATATATTGTGTATTTACACAATATAAACACACACACACCAACCGCTAACTTCCTCAGAACTACTGTTTAATGCTGATGTGGTGCTACTCTATGACCCAGCACTGCTTTCACAGAGTAACATTTTTCAGTTTACAGGGTTAAATTCCCTAAAGTAACATTAAGAAATTAGATGAAAACCCTGACTATTTCAGAGTTTGCATGGAATTTGTGCAATACTAATGTTTGTTTTTCTTACATTTTTTAATCTCAAAAAATGTTTTTCAACAGTTTTGAAAAACAAACTGCCACTTCTTAGTCTTCCTATTTCATTTCGGATTCTAGGTGGGGATCATTTGTTTGTAGCAGTTTGTTGTCCCCAGTATAGTAAATTATTTTAAATCCTACTGTTTAAAATCATCCACAATGGCTGTATGCTAGATTTGCTACTATTGCTTGCATTTCTTGAGTGGGAATCACCTGCTCCTGAGCTTGTAAATTGTTCTCCTTATCACTGAAAGTACTATCCTTCTGTGTACTGCTCTGACCCTGTTTTCAACAATGTCATGTGACTGTTAATGTGAAAAGCAAAGATTTGATCTACCATTATTAGTCATTAAATCCATCTCTGCTTGGCTGCCTCTTGCAAGGGCCTTCATCTTGAACTTGATAGAACGTTGTCTGTGAAACCAGAAGGATGCAGCAAACTGCAATCTGTTGGAGTTGAACATGCCCTTAAGTAATCATTTTGGCAGCACTCCCATCTTAAAGCTACTCCGCTGTTCAGGGAGGATTGTGTTAATTTCCATGTAAAGTACCCCAACTGAAATTTTAGTATTTTGTTGAAATCTGCTGTGAATGGCAGTCTCATTTTGGTGTTCTATCCATCTATTTGACCAGAAGTCAGGGTCTGAGAAATTTGAGTTAAAATTATGGCTCATAAATATACACATTTAATAGCTTAAGTTTGTAAATGTCTGGAGTTCAAGGACATTTGGAAAAAAGTACCTGAAGGCACCCCTCCAGCTCCCATCCAAGACATGCCAGCTGTGGTACAAAATGCATGTGTAATAGAAATGAATACAGAAAGGGCAAAACCAGGTTAAGGCATCATTTACTGGTTTTAAGATACATTTAGTGAAACTCAGATGCAGATGAGCTTATGCACAGGTATCAGTGTGCCCACAAAGCTTTTACAAACAAGTAACAGAACGTGCATTGAAAACTCCTGCTGCTGCTTTAGTACAAGCATGTTTTCGCACGGAAGGTGACTGAGATGATAGCTCGCACAGATGATTGGGCTTTCTGTTGCTCTAAGTATTTGGTGTGCAACAAAAGAAGTCTGAGTAAAGAAAGGTATTTCAACTGTGTCAGCAAAGCAAACAGTCCAGCTAGGGTTAGTTGTGAAATACCCGCAGATTTATGCTAAGAAAAATTCAGTCATGAAGAGTCGTAAACTTTAAGTCCATGATGAATGATATCAAGTTCACAAATTATTATTCACCAGCATCACTTAGCTATGCAGATTTAAGAGGCCATGATGTTGCAGCGGCTAGCATTGTTGCCTCACAGCAAGAGGTTCTCAAGTTCGATTCTCAGCTGGAGCGTCTTCTTTGTGGTGTCTGCATGTCCTCCCTGTGGTCGAGTGACTTTTAAAGACATGCAGGTAGGTGCGTGCGTGTGTGCCTTCTGTGAAGGTTGGGTGCTGGGCTGGCAACTCAACACTGTAAAAACACCACTGCCAATCAATTTGCGGACCGGTGACCTGCTGTGGTGACCCCTAACTGGGAAAATACATTTTTGCTGAGCTGTGCAGATTTATATGCCAAGTCTGAAACAGCCAAACACAGCACTTATTCTCTGTTATTCTGTGGCACTTGTAACCTGCAGTTCTGAAAGTTGGGGACATGTTGACATATAGAAGGGCTGCAGTTTAAGTGGAATTCTTGTTTTAAGAAAAGTAAACCAGTGAATTCACTGGCAGTCATTGTCACCCGCACACACACTTGCTCAAACGCAATCACTTACAAAGAAAGTAAATAAAATTTTAGTGCATTAAAACTCTTTAAAGGATGTTGGTGACTGCCAGCTCTGCCGTTTGTCAGCCCCCAATTCCCACACAGTGCTATTTACCTGAGGAGGTAAAAAGACAGAGCAATCATTTTGTTGTTTGGTGTGTGTGTGTGTGTGTGTGTGTGTGTGTGTGTGTGTGTGTGTGTGTGTGTGTGTGTGTGTGTGTTTTAGATAAGTTCATCTTTTAATAGTTTTATCGCTAGTGGATTGCTGTTTTCAATAATGGACTTTTAGGAAGAATAGGAAGCAGAAAGCTTTGCTTTTGCAAATACTGTCCTTTTCCCTTTGTATCCATGTAAAGAGAGACTGATAAATATTCTCTTCAACAATGTATTCTGGATTTACAAGTGAGGAAGTAGAGAGCCTGTCCCAGGTTTTTTTTTTCCACTTAGATATTGCAGCAATGGGATGGATGGTTTCCCTTTTACTGAATTCTGCAAGGCCTAGAGAATAACACATTCAGTTTTTACTTTCTCAGTCTCACTGTTATGTTGTCTGTGTGCTGAATTCCTTAACTATGTAAAAGATTTCTACAGTACATTTGGCATTCAAGATTGTTACAGTAGAATTATGCCTAAATTTATTGAGGTCAGTACCTTTGTTGAGAAAAATGGGCTTACAATTTTTCCTGGCACTGAGGCACAGAGAGGGATAAAGTCCTAACTGTGACACAGGTGTCACAAGACTGATAATGACTTGGGAAGCTGGAAAAGCTGTGGAGGAAGTCTGCGAGAAATACTTGACTTGTGTCAACTCTCTTTTCCTGGAGGGGAGGGTAGTGGTGGCTCCTTTCTCCCTGTGGTAACCTGGCAATCCATGAGAGTGGCTTATGCTGCTTCCCCAAATCAGGAGCCCAGAAAAGGGACATGGGTTAGTCCACCCAAGCCGGTACACTAGCCCTTGTAGAGGTGTCCGGGAGTAGGCATGTCTCCGTATCAATGGTGTGGGTTTCCTGCATATGTAGTGCTGAGCCCACAACACCTCCAGGGGGTTGGGTTAGGCTGCATCCGTTAGTATTTTTGCTGTGACTGAGAGGACAGCCTGCATACATAGAGCTGTTCCTAGCCCATCCATTCCTGACTCCTTGAGAAAGGAATGGGCCAGTAGATTGTGGATAGCTGATAGCAGCAGTGATTAAAAAAATTGGGCTTACAAGACATTCATCTGTTAAACTACAGTGAAATAATACACATCAAAATGAAAGACCAAAGCATTATTTATAGTAAGTACAGCTTTCTGGTATGTCTAAAAGCGTTTCCTTAAAAGGAACTCTCAAATAATATATGGGAACCAGAGTATGTTTTCCTTGGAGCCAGTGTACAGCTTTACACCTCAGTGCGTAGCGGTCAACCTCGTAGCGAAAGAGTAAGGGGCAAAAATAAAGTCAATGGGAGGAACAAAGAGCCAAAATCAAGGGTGTATTTTAAAGATTACTCTTATTTACTCAGAAAAT
The DNA here is from genome assembly GCF_019279795.1 of Protopterus annectens. Classification (NCBI taxonomy): domain Eukaryota; kingdom Metazoa; phylum Chordata; order Ceratodontiformes; family Protopteridae; genus Protopterus; species Protopterus annectens. The sequence continues at coordinate 1,502,914,352 of NC_056743.1, forward strand.
TGCTAGTGTAACAGGTGTTGCATTAGCATGCATTTTGAAGGATATCAAGTCTGAAACTCAAATGTCTGTCACCTTTATAATTTGCCAGAAAACCAGACTTTTTCAAGGAACAGACCAAAATATGAGACAAAACCCTGGAACTGTGGAGAGCTATGCCACATTGTAGGGTGGCTAACTGTGTTCAAAAGCAGTAAGTTTGTAGAAGAGGTGCAGAAGGAAAGTTGTCTTTTTCTCTCTTGTCTGGCAATACAAGACATTTAGCAAATCTTGCATAGAACATATATATTCTGTTCATTATACTTGTATTGTTAGTTTATAGAAATGTATTATTTGTTTACCAGTGATTTGGCAGATTGTATCAGTTTAGGTTAGAAGAAAAAGAACAACCTACATGTAACTTATTATGCAGGGTGTTTGAAGGGGAAGGATGAGTGGGTCTTTGTTAAAATGTGATAAACACTGGCAACTTAAGGATGTACTCTGTGGCAGAGAGGAGAGTGACCTGATAAAACATTCATTTTTTGCTGTTCACTTCGTCCTTTTGGGGGTCACAGTGAAGCTGGAAGCTGTCCAGAGAAGCGGAGGTGGACAGAATACCAGTCCATCTCAGGATGCATATAATGTATATTGGGCTCACACCGTCGCATACACTGGTATGGGCATCTCTTGAGACTGCACCATTTCCCCATCTGCGTGTCTTTAGGATGCTGATGAAAACCCATACAAACCCAGGCATGATAAAGCAGCCGTCTTGGCTGGGATTCGAACTGTAGCACTAAGTGCTGTAAGGCAGCAGCAGTAACTGTTGTGCCTCCACATCTGATTGATTTATAAATTGCACATTAACAGAAGGGCAAAAGTTATTTAACCTTTATATGAGTAGCTTAACTTCGTTACCCCTGAGTGTAATAAGTCCAGGTCTGTTATTTTTTGTTAATTTTGCTTGTGTTTTCTCAGGCAGTGAGATATTACAATGTAAATAATTGAAATGGTATCTTTAGACATAAACTACACAGTATTTTCTTCCAGTTTTGCATGTTCTGTACTACTTTATTGGTATTTGATTACCAGGAAAGTCCGACTGGGTACTGGGTAGGAGCCCATTTTCAGCAGAAGCCAGGAGAGAAAAGCCCCAAAGTATTACAAAACATTTTAAGAACAATAATTTTACAAACTACCAAAATAATACAAAACATCTACAGTTTAAATAATTATATCAAATTTGACATGATCTGAAAACCTTGGTTAAGAGTAGATACAAGTTATATGACTGTATCCTGTTTAGAGAAACCTTAGCCAGTTTATAGAGACATTAAAGGTTAAGTTAGTATAGTACAAACAAGAATTGCAGTATGAAGTGAGAGAAAGGCAGGTTTATAGTATATTTAGAGAAAAATTGATAGTATTAAATAAATGAGTATAAATAGGTACTTGTTCACATTTAAAGATCTAGTTTATCCTGGTGTTGAGCAAGAACAAAACCAGCTTTTGGCTAGAAGTCTTTCAGAGTGGTTTTGATGGCTAGGAGGAAGGGTATTGATCTGATGGGTTCAGGTAAGGCGTTTCAGGACTTGGCAACATGGTACAAGTACAGACAATGCCCAGGAGATTTGATAGGTTTGTGAACAGACAGGAATTTTTTGTCACTGGATCCTAATGACCAACTAAGAACATAGTTGTGCAGAATGTTATTTAGAGCTGGACAAGCAGATGGATACTAGATAATTCTTTAGGTGGTAAGAAGCCCTGTATATGTTAGTTGATGGGGTAGTTCTAACCAATTTAGGCTTTTTAGTGTTATACAGTACAGTGGTGGGGTCTGAAAGGGGTATTAGCTGCAAATTTAGTAACTTTGTTATAGCATTGATCAAGTTTTTATTTTTGTGATACCTGGAGGTCAAGGAGGATGGGAGTGCAATAAAAAGTGTGGGAGGAGATAAGTAGAGGCAAGTGTAGCTTTAATTGCATTGGTGAGAAGTTTTTGGCTCTGTAAGGCATCACTAGTTTTTGATCAGTTTTTTATGTAATTTTGTATATGCAGGTTGAAATTAAGGTTATCATCCACTATCGTCCCTAATAATTTGCTATGAAAAGTGACTTCACTGGTTATATTTTCAAGAGAGGATTTTAAATTTTGTTTTCTCATGAGAGATGGATTTGGGGAAAAGTAGTAATTTAGCGTTTTAGGACAGCACATGAGTTGTGAGTTACAAAGTCATGTTTCAGTGGCCGTTAAAGCTTCCTGAGTAATTTTATTGAAGGTGTACCATATTGTCAGATGTGCAAATGAGTGTGGAGTCATCTGCGTACTGTATTAGGGTGGCCTATTGTGTGGATGTGTGGAAGGTGTTGGTGAGAATGTTAGAAGAGGGGATGAAGGATATAGCCTTGTGATACACCGGTGTTGACTGGGAGGTATGGAGAAAGGATGGAGTGCCATTTTACTGACTGATACCTATTGGATAGGTAGCTTTTGAACCATAAAAAGGTGGGTGGAGAGAGACCTAATGAGGACATTTGAAGTAGAAGTTTGCAGGAACAAACTGTGTTGAAGGTGTTAGACAAGTCTGTAAGTAAGGAGGAAACTAGTTTACCATTATCTCTAGCTTTGTTGACAGTATCTATGTAGATTAGAAGTGCAGTTCCAATCTTCTCTGAAAAAAGGACTTGGAGTCTGCACCACTGGTGTGCAGTGATAAAGCCCTAAGTATGACCTAGGAGGCCCTGGTCCAGTAGGTGGCACTGGCAAATGCTAGAACTGATGTTGGGGCATGGGTGTGAATATCCCATGGGTAGGGGACAGAATAGGACTGTTCTACACTGTAAGTTCTTGGCGAAGGGGCTACAGAGGGATGTGGTGTCCTTCTGCTTATGTTCAGCTTGTCAAACCATGAATAGAGTAGCCTTCATTGGCAGGCACACAGAATGTTCCATATGGCTCCAGTGGTGACGTGTTGCACATCTCCTGCCCGGGGGGTGTTAAGCATGGCCTGTGCGATAGCCATGTCACAGATTGCTGTCGCCCATTGATGGGGAGCAAATGAGTAGTGCTGGTGGCTAGTTACTTGATCAGCAAATTACACTTGGTCAGTAATCAGTCACATGTTCCAGCAGGGAAATAAATACTACAGAATAGCTGGTGTACTGTGTATAATGCTCTGAAGAATGTTTTAAACTCCTCCCTGGGATCTTACTCAGTAGCTCCAAAACCCTTGCCCTACTGGTTTGTGTTCCTCTCTGGATGAGAGCCAGGCATGTTAAACTGGGTACAAGCCCTTTGTCCCATTTGTTATATGGGGACTAATCAGTGCATTTGTTTCTTCCTAATGGACAGAGTCTAGCATTAGGGAATAGGTTAGTGTACTGATGCTGTGAAGGTAGGGTTCACACCCCATCTCTTTTAATCCATCACCTTAGGGCATCCAGCTGATTCACAGTGGCTAGCTGGGAGGGGAATGATGTGCGTGCATCCCCCACATGATCCCCAACTCAATGGTGTATGAGCCATTAACAGTGTGAGCCTCTCCAGGACTCCTCACAAGAGATTCCTTACAATCCAGTAGGTGTCACCAGTGTCACAGGCTAGACCATCACCCTTTCCCACCCTTGGATGACAAGTTGGCATTTGACCTCTTGAGACACACACCTCACACCTAGTCTGTCCAGTGGCCATGCTGCTAATTTAACACTGGTCACCTGGGTTGTTAGGGATTCATTCCCGTACACCAGATGACCAGGTAACTACTCTAAAGAACTGTAGAAACATGAGAACCTGTTATCTATAATTGTAGGAGATGCCATTCGGGAACTAGAAATGTAACACAGTCCCTAACTCACATGCCACAGTTCAGAGGGCCATGCCCACAGTTCCTCATTAAGGTGGATGATATTGTTTAATGAAAAAACAAATTTCTACCCCAGTACAGCTACAGGAAAAGGGACACTTTCAACTCTACAGCTGTTTTCAAGCCTAAAGGGAACAGCAACCACAAATTAATTTTCAGAATAAAGTTTGTTATTAAACAAACAAAATACTGGTGGCCAGTTTCACCTAACATATTGATGTTTTCATGGATAAGCAAAATATTCAGTTCATTACTTTAAAAAGAATCAGCATCCAGTCATAAGTCAGAAAAATGCCAAATGACCAATTTGTCATTACTACAAGAAAAATGACATAATCTTAAATCTTTAACATGCATTGTATTCAGATGGAACTGTTACGATAAATGTGGAAACCATAATTAGTATAATGCAAATATGTCTTCGAGAAAACTGTTCCAGGTAATGTTTTTTGTGTTAAACTGTACTAAGGCGTAATACTAATAATACATTACAAAATGTTCACAGTAGACCAGCCATTCTGTACTGCAGTGCTTTACACTGAATTAATGGACCACATTCATAAAATTGATCCAGTGATATATTAAGACCTTGACTAAAGCAAAATTTAAAGTACTGGTTATTTAAACAAATAGAATATTCAAATACTAAATACAGCTGGCAAATTAAACAGCGTCTGTGTTTGTTGTGGCGTTTATTTATCTCAGTGCATTGACATAACTCAGAATTTCACATAACTTTTTTCGTCTGACTGCCAAGTGTGAGCATAGATCGAGAGCTTTTGCGGCATCTGCAGCTGAGATGCATTTTGTGCTTAATTGTTACATTTGCAAATGGAAAGCACAGTTTTCAGCTTTTCGATAGTAAGCCTGCAGTGTTTGTAGAAGTTAAAATGATTCCTTTTGCCAAGATGGTGATCAGTGGATGCTCCATACACAAGATCTTACCTTGCAGCCCTGAAGCTTTTCCTCTGGTTTGTAGAGATCAGTTACTGCTACTGAATGAAGTTTCAGTAAAGGAATACAAGAAAGGTGGTATGCATTTCTTATTCCTAGAAACTGATGCCAGATAACCACTTAGCCTAGCAAGACTATGAGCTTTTCACTGCATATTTTAGATGCTCTGCATTCAGATCCTCATTCCTGTTTTTAATCCTTTGAATATCCTATTCATTGTTGACTGTTTGCATCCTATTTGAATGTCATTCCTTGCATTCATTGTACAGGCTGCGACACAAGTTATCTCACATGGCTGAGAGACTATAGCACATCATGCCCCCATATCTCTAAACAGTGTTTTGAAGTTTTTAAACTCTGTTTACATTTCATTGTTCATCATACACTGCTCTTTCTGAAGTGCATTTGGGATGTTTATATTGTAAAAAGTCTTCCAATCTTTTCCTTACTTATCTAGATAAGTAGACAATTTGACATTATTTTCTTATGCTTGGAATTTATTTTGTCACAACTAACTCATTGTTTGAGGAGCAGCCGTCATATAACCCAGTCCTGTATATGTGCATAAGATGCATCAAAAAAGGGTAGTTTTTGAAGTTTCAGTCCATCTAGGTATGTATGTTTTAAACATAGTTAATCCCAGTCTATGTATACCTCTCGACTATACAGATTTTTGCCTCATATTTTAGGTCCATTTTTCATAAAATTGTGTGTTTCTGGCAAATTAGTGGCAAATCATTAAAGATTGAAGTTAGGAATAACAGACATTTGAGTTTCAGATTTCATACCATTCAGAAAATTCATGCTAATGCAAAACCTGTTATTCTATCAACTTTCTAAGTTTGTAAGAGCAGTATTTAAAAATTGTCCCTATTTCTGGGCATTTGTCCCACTTTTATTTGTGGCTTTGTCCAGATTTCTTATTCTAAGAGGTTGAGAGGTATGGTAAACCTTTCTAACTGCTGTTTTACAGTAATACATATGGTTAGTATTTGAGTGTTGTATAAGAATGCACAGTTCATAGTAATTCATTTCTCTCAGCCGCAACAATGACAAACCATAAAATTGTCTGTGTAAGTAAACATAATCTACACTTTTCAGTAGTGTGCCATGTGGCATACTAGTGACATATCCATTTGTGTGACCCTGTTATATGTGATCATTACAGAATGACCAGACAGAGAAGTCAAGCGGGTGCTTTATAATAGGTGGCATACCTCTCACCTGTCCAGATTTTTGCTGTATATTTTTGGTGTGTTCCTTTTTCTAGCAAGTCATTGAGGACTGAAACACTGAATAATGAAACATTTGAGTTTCAGTTCATATTCTTCGGAACATATGTGCTAATGCACATTCTGTTATTCTAGCAACTTTGTAAGTTTATAAGACTAATAATTAGAATATGTCCCAATTTTTGCACCTTTGTCCTTCTGTTATTGTTCCCTTTGTCTGGATTTCTTGTGCTAATAGGTTGGTATGATAGGTGATAGCCAGAAAAATGAACAGTGCAATAAGTATGGGCTGCTTGTACATTAAGAAGGAAAACTGTTCTCCTTAATATTCATAAACTTGAGTCACACACACACACACACACATATATATATATATATATATATATATATATATATATATATATATATATACATACACAGAAAGTAATTTGCATAGGCACTGTTAGAATTGCAGGAGTGTAAGGATTTTACACTTCTGGTAATTCAGCCATTGTCCATTCAAGTGGACGATCTCATCTGAATAACTCAGGGATGCCCCCAGTCTAGCCAGATTTGAAAGGTTGCCTGGCTTCGGACTTGCTCCATCCACTGTTCTGTTATCTGACCTAACCCTAGCTGATGAGCTGAGGTTGATCATGTGTGAAGGCCCGACCATGGGCAGGCAGGGAGCATGATCAGCCAAGTTATTGATGTGGCAAATGTGGAAGATCACCAGGACACATGATGTAAGTAGCTCATGTAGTGAGACACATGTCCACATCATCAGTGGTGTGGAGATGGATTAAAAATGCTGTCATTTCCTATATGCTGGCAAGAACACTAACTCAGTGATGGCAGTCGCTATGATGCGCACCCTCTATTAGCTCTCACTGTCAGGGATCTGCTAGGACTGATTGGTTCATAGGCAAGTAGTAGGCTAGCTGCTCTTGAGGGCCCATTTTAAGCCTGTCTAGCTTCCCTCTTAGTGCTCAAATTAACTTATCCAATTTAAAGAGTGGCCTTACCCATCCCATGGTCAGTAATTATATATTATCCCTAATGAGAATAGCTGGGATTATACCATATACAAGTTTTGGGAACTCATGCATGGGAGAAAGCATTTAAGAGTTGCCTCTCTCCATTAGTAGTACAGGGGACAATCTTGGGGTAATTTTTTTATTTCCCGTCCATAGATCCAAGTTGCGCTTGAATATGGACAGGGATGAACTTTGTTTTATGTGGATGGGCAGTCTATTCCAGAGCAGTGGTATCCCCTGTGAGATATACCTGTCCCTTCAAATCAGAGGTTTAGATCCCTACACCTAGTATTTCTGATGCCATTTGCCTTGCTGATGTGTAGTAAATCCATCTGTATTGTGTTGTAGGATGCCTTATATTCCTAACTTTTTAGCGGTCTGTAGGATACAGAGTATAGTGATAGAGTTTTGAGGTTGCTCCATGTAGGACATGTTGTTTAGACCTTGTATCCTATTAGTAAGGTATCTCTGTGGGTATTCCAAGTTTTGTTGCACATGTCTAGACAGATATTTTTCACAGGGGAGCACAATATCCCTAGATCTAGATACAATCCCTTTGTTTATAAATTGTGCAGTGTAGAAGGACTTTATTACAACAATGGACAGATGTTGGTCAGAAGTCAGGATACTGTCCACATAACTTCCCTGGTCCTGAACAACAGTCAGCTCTTAGGAATGTAGTGCTTAATGTGGACATTCCATGGGATAGATGACTTCCTGAAGGATGTAACAATATTTGTTTCAGGCCATGATTTTGGCAGCAGCTATTTATTTGACAGACCTTCCAGCAGTATGACCAAATACTTTGGGGATTCAGTGACTGCTCCTAGCTTGCAGTCAGCAACAAATTTATTCAACCAAAGTGCTTCGATATTGATTTTTACTTCAGAAAAGTAGATGCTAAACAGGAGAGGTCCCAACACTGAACCCTTGGGACCTCATTGTTGACAGATCTCTATATGGAAGTAACATCCCCTTTTTTTATTTCCTGCATCCTGTTTGTGAGCCATTTGGCAATCCAGTGGGTTACACGGGTTTATTCCCAGTTTATTATAACTCTTATCGGGCTCATCGGGAATGGTGATGAGTCTGCATACAGATATGAGGTTGAGCAGCTGGCCCTTTGGTGTAGTCAGAATAATCTGGAACTGAACACTTTTAAAACTGTGGAGATGACAGTGGACTTTAGGGGTGGTACTACAATATTACCCCCCCCTCTTTATATTTAATACTGCTGTATCAGTTGTGAAATCCCAAAAACTTGAAGGATGTATAATCTCCCGGGACTTGAAGTGGGAGCCCAATGTAGGGTCAATCATAAAAACGGCACAACAGTGAATGTACTTTCTGCGACAGCTGAGGAAGTTCAACCTCCCACAGGAACTGTTGATTCAGTTCCATACAGCAGTCATTGAGTCTGTTTTCAGCCCATCCATAACAGTGTGGCTTGGATCTCTGTCTAATCATGACAAAAATAGGTTACATCAAAAAGTCAGGTCTGCCGAAAATATCACTGGTGCTAGTTTGCCCTCCTTACAGGACCTGTACTATTCCAGAGTCATGAAAAGGGCAGGGAGGATCATCACCAACCCTTCATGTCCAGGCCACCATCTTTTTGAACTATTACCATCAGTCAGGCATTATAGATAATATGCACCAAAACAAGCAGATATAAGAACAGTTTTTTTTTCCATAGGCTGTCAAGTTCATAAACGGTTAACTCGGCTTATTAGGTTGGGGTATTCTTTTTTCAAGCCTCCGAGGATTCTGCAGTATTGTTTACATATTGTTAATGCTTGTTTCTTTCAGAGTTTATTTCAGTATTTCACTTTGCACCTTGTATGTATATGTATGTTTACTTTTTGGTCCTATTCTCAATAGTTGCATGTATGTCATTTGTCTTGTTCGGAATAGTTGTATGCATGTCATTTATGCAATTCATACTTGGAGAGTCACTGAAACCGGAGTCAAATTCCTTGTTTGTATGCATACTTGGCCAATAAATGCAATTCTGATTTATTTAGCTTTTCTTCTTTTCCTGAGTGAGGATGGCCAAGTCTAGGTGTGCAGTATGTACTGTTTTGCCTTCATCCATTACTTGGGTGTCCTTTCAAAAAAAAGACCAGGATGAGTTAGCATTATCTGCCCCTGATGAATCCAAACTCCTCCCACTCGTAAGGAGCAAATCTGCTCAAGTCCATTTTGAGAGGGCCTGTTAATTGCAGGTTAAGAAGAAAAGGATGTTTAAAAAAAAAAAAAAAAAGTGTCTTATCCATTTCTTGGGCTCCCTCAAGAAGGTGTCTCCTTTTGGGGGATAATTAAAATGTTGTCGTAAAATTTGTTACAATGAAATGGGCAAGTCCGCAGGACATTAAGATTCTCCTCCTGTGTAATAAAGTATCTAAATGCTAATAAGTTTTCAACCAGATGTAAGAAAAGCATGTATAAAATGGAAATTAGCATGGAAAAGGTCCCTCAAGTTTTAATGTAACCAGCTGCAGCTATGTGAATACCATTTTGTTTTTGCAGTGGGGTTGCTGTTTCCTCATAAAACATTTAATATGTTCATCGTGTTTCACTGTTGCAGTCATTACACTTGGGTTATCCTGCTGGCAGGCTACCCGCAGTCGGCCTGAATTCCAAAGTCTTGGTCCGGCGTCAGTTGCTGTCACCTCTTCCCTGACGTCAGTGCGCCAGGGGTATAAAAGATGCAGCCGATGCCATTTTCTCCAGTCTTTTTTGCCGCGCAGTGCCCGAAGCAAAAGCAGTTCACAAGTGCCGGTCGGCCGACTCCTGAGATTTTCAAAGACAAATTTCAGATCCGAAGACTTCATTAAAGCTAAGTACCCCATTGGAGAAACTTTTTTCTTGCTCCAAACCGATGTCAGAAAAAGTTAACAATTGTATTTCTTGTGGGAAGCAAATACCTCATAAGGATTTTCATTCTTACTGTATTCCTTGCCTAGGCCCTGATCACAACGTTGCTAGCTGTCGGTTTTGCGCTAGATTTAACCAACGCACTATTAAGCATCTGTACGATTTTGCCTTTCATTACTTTGGCCGAAGATTCAATTATATAATGCTGTCGGAACAGCTGACGACCAGAGTTTACAAAAAGCGCAAGGAAAAAGAAAAGGACAGGCATCTGAGGTCCAAATCCGATGATGAGGCTACCTCTAAGCCAGTCACCGGTTCACTGGTTCTCAGCGAGGCGTTTTCGCAGCCCCTGACGCCCGCTACCTCAGCGCCACAGGCCGTTGCCAATTCCCACATGGAGCCAACTAGGCCTCTGGATACTTAAGGTATTGAACACTCGAAAACTATCCCCTCAGATGGGTCCGGAGCCGCTGAGCAGGTATCGGCTTCTGAGGGAGTTTTCAGACCTATACAGTTATATGTTAAGCCAACCACAGCTTCAAAGGCAAAGACTAAAGCAGCTCTAAAGACAAAGAAACAAGTACAGCATTCTCCTGGACAGACTTCCATGCCTAAAAAACAGATGCTCAAAATGGCCAAAGACCTAATTACCTTGGCTTGTAACTTTGGACCTAAAAGAGGCATACCTGCATGTACCAATCAGACAGTCTTGCAGAAGATGCCTCAGATTCATAGCTGGCTCAATGCACTACCAATTCTCTGCACTGCCCTTTGGCTTATCTACTGCACCCAGGGTCTTCACAAAAATGCCTGGCACCAGTAATTGCATTTTGCAGACAAAGAGGAATTCATATATATCCTTATTTGGATGACTGCCTTATTCAAGAAGAGGACAAGGACATTTTACTAAAACATCCGGCGTTTGTAAAAAGATTATTAATTTGCCTAGGGTACACAGTAAACGAAAAGAAATCAAAACTAGTACTCTCTCAAGAGATAATATTCCTGGGTGCAAGCTTAAATACAATTGCCCAGATGGCTTATCTCACGCCAGACAAACAAAGGCAACTGACTTATTACTTCAAAATGTTGGCAACAAAGACCCAGTTATCTGCAAGAAAAATTCTGCAGGCTTTGGGCTTCATGGCATCCTGCATTCTACTAATTCTGTATGCCAGACTGCATATGAGGAAACTACAATGGTATCTAAAAAGTGTTTGGACTCAACATTGCCACAGCCTGGAAACATTAATTACCCTCCTTCCTTGCCTGCAACAGGAGTTTCGATGGTGGGCACAGGCCTGTCAAGACAACAAGGGACAGCCATTCAACCAATCCCACAGCCAGTCAATAACAACAGATGCATCAGATTATGCCTGGGGAGCCCACATGGCAGGAAAATGTATTCGGGGCACATGGCCCACAAGCCAAAGGCATCTTCATATCAATCAAAAAGAGATGCTAGCTGTTCAGAATGCCCTGACAGCTTTCAAGGATCTACTTCATCCAGGACAATTACTGATAAGGACTGACAATACTACAGTCATGTGGTACACAAACAAGCAGGGAGGCACACATTCCTACCGCCTCTGCAGACAAACCATGACTTTATGGGACACAGCATTGACTTATCAAGTACATCCAGTAGAGCTCTTTTGAGTGTGTACCTTTAACTCCTAGTGGGCGTGGCTTCAGCATTTAAAAATTGAAGATATCACCATACATTTTTAACAAATACCCATTGACAGAGGTCGTATATCGATACAATTGTGTTTGCTATCATGTATGCTTCAAGATAAAATTTTCCGATACCTTGTATGTAACATGGTTTTGGAATTATTAATGCAAATATGAACAGGCAATATTTGCTCCCAGAGGAGCAGTAGGGTGTAACTGCAGAAACGCCTGGAGACGTCACTCGGCTGTAATGAGTTGGTAATGTTATATTTTAGTGCATGCTTTTTTATTGACATAATTTTCAGCCTACCCTTTTGGGGGCACCTGACATCTGGGGCAAGAAAAACTGAAACATCCTGCTGCATCTTTTATACCCCCAGAAACCGGCGTCAGGGAGGAAGGGCATAACCAACCGACCAAGACAAGACTTGGAATTCAGGCCGACTGTGGGTAGCCTGCCAGCAGGATAACCCAAGTGTAATGACTGCAACAGTGAATACACTCGAACATCTACATTTATGGTAGGTACACAACTGTACTTTAGTGTGCGCCATTATGTTGTTTTCAGGGGGTTTTGTTCTTAAAATCATCCTAGTGGCCATCTCATTATCATTAGCCAGAGATGTACTTCATAGAGGGGCTTTCAAAGCTGCTGAAACACTTTGGCTTTTTTTTTTTTTAAAAAACAGGTTGTACATGGAGTAGGCAAGATCCATGTATTACAAAGAGTTATGATCTTGTTTCACCAAAGATAACCTGTTGTGTTCGAGACATGGATGCCTAGAAATTTGCTTGAGAGGTGAATCTTGGCATCAGTGTTAAGAACACATAATCAGTTATGATCGGTGAGACCACGTCATAACTCTTTGTAGTGCATGGAGGCTCATCTACTCCCGTGTACTGCCTGTAACAAAACAAAACAAAAAGAAACACAGCCGATAAGTGTTTTACCAGCTTTGAAAACCGATAATGCACTTAGTGAGTGCTGTCGCATAGACAGCAAGTAAGGAAAAAGTCAGGGACTGTTTTTAAATATTGCCCTGATTTAAAAAGACTGACATCTGTAAACTTGGATGTTTGAGGAACGATACTGAGGGACATTTGAGAATGAAGGAAAGTCCCTTCATTGATACCGAACTGTAGCAGCACTTAGGAGGTGTGTAACATTTATTTCACATCTTTGAAAGTGTGGTTATGGTCAGATCTTGCTCTGCAGTAGCGAGTAACCAGGATATTATTTAATCCTTGTTTTAGGATAATACCGACACTCCATGCCCTACGTATATGTTTACTTTTTACAATTCTTTTTGATTTAATTACCCATGTGTGAAACAAAAATGTATTCTCTTGGTCATGGCGGTTAAGCTTGTGTATTTATTCTGCAGTGAATGATTTTTGACAAAAAAAAATGTCAGAGACAAAAACAGTCTGTCAAATGGCTGAGCCATCCATAAATCTCTTTTTCCCATTTTTGTACATAGGGTCAGGATGTCACTTGAACATTGACAATTATCTAGAGCCAGTATTCACACCACTGGGTGGATTAGACCAGCTGTGGTCATTCTTCCATACCACACAAACATAAATACTCATACGTAAGGCCAATTGAGTGTGTCTTTTCAATGTAAGAGGAAACCATCCTGCATAACTACTAAGCACAGGCCCTTTTACAGTAGGCCTTTGCTGGTTTAATTTCTCCAAGGCTTTTGGGTTTTTAATACCATGATGGGAATGGACCACATAAGTCAACATATGATTAAAAGTTCACAAAATTAGTATTGTTTGTCTTTGATGTTAGCCAAAAGTACCCTTCCCAGCTCCCACAGTGTGCCCAGAACTGACTCCTGCAATTCATACAGAGGTACATGTATCTGTAACATATCTAAATATGACTGTAAATTCTTTTTTTATGAGACCCATTGCTTCTACTACTGTTGGAACTGTCTAGTCCACATTTCTCTCCTTTCTGCCTGCAAATCCTACTATTTTATGAGTTTGTGTCTCTCTGTACATATGACAGTGTAATCACTAGGTGTAGAGATTTCTCTGATCAATACTTTTTTTTCCTAAACATCTTTATTAAACTTACACATTTGACAAAAGCAGTCTTGCATTTATATAAATGAAAATTATACAAAGTGATATCACTTCAGTTGCAAACAGTTTACATCGCAGACACTTGAAACAACTGTAGTTGTAAACATTATACATCACTTATAAACCATCCAGTCATTGTCAGTTAAGCATTATATAGCTCATTCAAATCCTGCCTCTTAAACCTCGTTCCTGCTCTGCATATATTGTTCCCACGATTCCCATTTTTTCCTATGTAGTTTGCTCCTTCCCTTTTCTAAAGATCCCAATTCCAGTTGTTTTATCTCGGTCACTATATTCACTGCTTCTAGTAAAGTTGGTCTAGACTTTGGTTTACATTTTCTAGTAATTGCTTTTTTGGCAGCCACCATAATTAGACTCAGCAAGGCTTTACTATATCTAGGCAATTCTGATTCTGTAGCATAAATAAAAAAATCATCTCCCCAGTCAGTCCAATCTACTCACCCAGCATCAATGACCGCGGTCTGCAGGGAATCCCAAAAATCTGCCAGCACATGACACTTCCAAAAAAATATGTCCCCAGCTACCTCTTTCTTGCCCGTCACACCTCCAACATTTGCTATCCATCTGAGGAATAAGAGTCTATGTGGGGTATAAAAATACCTATGTAAACACTTCCAGGCAAAGATCCTGCATCTTCTAGACTTTGTTGCATATTTGGGAGATGTACATATAGCTCCCCATTGTCTCTTTGTGAATTGCTTCTCCAGTCTCTCTTCCCAATCCTTTCCAAGTTCCTCTGATTGATTCTTATAATTGTCATGTAATACTTTATATGCTTTATTAATTATTCCTTTTTTAATGGCAGCTTCTGTTCTAGATTCTATTAAAAACTCTTAGCAGTGCTGGTCTTTCATTTAGGAGCCCCCTGTTTCTTTATCTTTGCCTATACTCTGATATCAATCCTTGATAGGGAAGGCAATCTCTAACCTGCAGTCCAAATAAATTATTGGCCTCTTCCCATTCTATTACCTCTCCCTTTATAGTTATTTGCTCCCAATACCTTGGTTCCTTTGCCAGTTTTCTCCAATAAATTCCAGCCCCCTCTTGCCTGTTGTCTGTATCCCTAACCACAGTCAACCCCATCGTCAAAATTTTTCTTCTCCATTCTCATGCTGGTTTGGTTCTTAGAAATTATCAATACTTTTTTGTCGTCTTTTCATGGACTAATGTATCTGGTTTTCTTGCACCTATTTTTTGAACTGTGTGTAATAGTTGATCCCGTGTGATATAAACTTCATTTTTTAATGCTTTATGGCTCATGATTTGCATGCTTCTTAGATACTTCAGTATTATAATGTTTGCACAATCCCCAATGCAACAGTCTTGCCACATTATTATGCCTTTCAGTAAACAGGCCTTTTGCTATTAGCATGTCACACCCAGCAACAATATGTGGGACTATTTCTAATCCTGTTTTACAAAACCTGCACTTGTCTGTTGTCTGACATGTTCACTGAACTTTGTAAACCAATGTGTACTTGGTCAACTATCCTGGGCCACCAATATTAATCTTTCTTCTTTTGGTTTGAATTCGCCTCTCCTTAACTGTTCCTGTGTTAGATCGTGATCAACATGAGGTTGTTCCAGGAGTTTTCTATACTTGCGGCTATATTCATGCATTTTCCATATTTCTTGCCTTCTCATCTGATCCTTCACCTTGTATTCTTTCTTTTATTTTTGGCGCATTCAGTTGCTGCCTGATTTTTGTCCACTTCTGGTTTGATTTCCATTCCTACTTCACACCAATCTGCCTCTGCTAAACTAAGCAGGGAAGTCATCTTACACTTGTTCTTCTCGCATTTTAAAACTTTCACTGTGTTTGATTCTTTGAGGTCAGCAGATATGTATGCAGTCCTATGACTGCAGAGCTGTAATGTAATCAATTTCGAGGAGGCTCATACCTCCTTTAGCACAGGGAATATTTAATCTTGGTATACCCTGATGTTTATATATCATTTGATAAGCACAAAGCACTTTGCTTGTTTTACTGTCCAACTGATCCAGTACTTTTTGGGGCCAGTCAGTCACTCCAAAACTGTAAGTTAGAACAGGAAGAGCAAATTGGTTTATAGCTTAGATTTTGTTCCTAGATGTCATGGGTGTTTTCAGTACGGGTGTGTGCCAATTAACATCCAATCACATTTACATCCTTTCTGTGCTAAGTGGATGTAAATGCAATTGACTATTATACAGATGGATGTTAAGCGAAGCGCAGTACAAAGTACAGGGTATTTGCTTAATGTCTGCTCTCCTTAACGTTCTATGGGATAAAACCTATCCCGGAGGTTAAGTGGCACATGCATGTATTAATTTTAGTCTTCTAGAATATGCCTAAGTTTTATTCCCATTTGCTCATGTTTTGTTGTTGATCCTTCATCAGTTCCCTAATATTTATACACTCCATCTTTCTCAAGTTCTTTTATATCACGTTCCTGGCCTAGCCTGATATTTTCTTGGTGCTAGTAGCTTTCCTGCTTTAAAGATCGCTTTTCCAAATTTATCAAGGTGAAATGACATTCTTATATTATCTGAAAATGTTTTGACCACTTGCACTTGTGCTTTCAGTTCGTAATCTGATGAACTATACAGCTTTCATCCACAAAAAGATGAAAAGTCTTTGCACTCTATTTTCTTTGAGCCAAGTTGTAGCCATGACCTAAGTTGTTAAGTAGACAGCTTAATGGGTTAAGGGCAAGACAAAAGAGCAGTGGTGAGTCACCCTGGAATATCCCTGTTTGTGTTTTTTTTTTTTTTTTTTTTTTTTGTTCCTGGGTAATAATTTGTCCTTTATCATGGCTTAGCTATAAAATGGGTTGCCAGTATTTCATGGTCACTGTAATTTAATCGATCAATGTATGGTGTATCTTGTACATTTATAAGCACTGTTTTATCCATGAATCTGGGATGCTATCAAGTGCTTTTTTTGTAGTCAATCCATGCCATACTTAGATTTTTCCCCTTTTTACATTTCTCCATTATGACTTTAACAGCAAATGATCCTTTGTTCCATATGACTTTACCTTTTTGTTCAGTTGCCAAGATTGAGATTTCTTCTAAATGACTAAACTTTGTGTGCATCAATTCCAGGCTGTAGTTTATACATTGTCAGAAGGCAAGTTATTGGTCTGTAGTTTTTAGGATGTTTTGCAGGTTCACTGTTGAGGAGTATCATTTTTCCTGTTGTTAACCAGGTTGGTGTCTGTTCGGGATACACACATAAATATTTCTTACTCGTGGATAAATCTTCATGTAAATATGTTAATACTTTTAGCCAGAAGTTAGGTACTCCATCAGGGCCTGGGATTTTCCATTTAGGAGCTTTTCTTAATTTTATTTAAATCTCTCTGGCTTTTTTTTACTTCATCCCATTTTATGTCCTGTACATTTGAACTTCTTATTCTTTTACTTCTGTCCATTTAGTATCTTTATGTTCTACAGGATCTTCCTAGATATTTCTCCAAAAAATTTTTTTTTTTGGTTTTTCTATTCCTTTTGCCTTGTTTCCCAATTCTCTATAAAACTTTTTTGGGCCATCAGTAAATTCCTTTATATTTATCTGCATATCTTGTAAATTTTTTCTGCCTGTGCTGATATATTTAGTTATTTGCAATAGTATACAATAGATCCTGCTCCATTCTGATATTGCACATTGCTTTTATCACATCTTTGAGTATTTTTGTTGCTCTGTTCCCTCTTTTGTACACTTCTAACAGTAGTACTTCTTAATTTCTTTATAGATTCATTACTTCTACAATGGCATTTGATTTCTCCCCTTCCTATTCCTTACTGCCCTGTGTTTTTGTGATAAGACTTTATTGCTGTGCAGCTAAATTAATAACATATATATTTGTTTTTACTTCTATGTGGCATGAATTTCTATGAATAATCTTGATTACCAAGTTAATTGTTTTATCAAACTTCTAAGACTTTGTGCCGTATTGACTTTCTGTAATCTGTTTCTTTCATTGATATTATGTCTATCCATCTCTATTAAATCAAGCAACTCTTCCCTTAGATCATTTTCTTGTAAACTAAGGGCACTTTCTTTGTTCTCTTTTTTTCTGTGGGCATTCTACAGAAAGTTCCATAACATCTTCCTGTCCTGTGCCATATTCTTTTCAGCTTTATCCTGTGTCATCCATTGCTGTTTCATTTGGGAACTCAATGGCCAACTGCTTCACAGCATTAACTGCGTCAAAGTTGCCACAGTTTCGTGTTCCTTCCCTTGTGGAACTCCAGCTGAATTTTTATACTGGTTTCCTACTGAAGGCTCCAAAGTATCTTCATATGGCAACTAATCAGATGTTTCCCACTCCACTGGTTTCCCCTTAATTTGGGGATCCATTACTCTAGCCTGCTGTGATGTTATCTGAGTTAGATTTTCTACACTAAATCCTTCATTTATCAAATAATCTGTAATTTACTTTCTCTTTCTTTAACTTCTCCAGTACTAATCCTCTTTTCTGCTTTCACCCTTTCTTTTGTTATTTTTTTTTTGTGTTGTAAAAGTTTTCATATCTGGATTCCTTTTCCTGTATTTCTCTTCAAATATATTTGGTGCCGCTCCTTTTGCTCGATTAGTTATTGCTTTTTCCTTTGCATAAATATTACACCTTATTAAATCTCTCTTTCTTTCCCATGCCCATATTTCTTATTCAGATGTCTCCCGCTCTACCTGTTTCTCCTTACTTGGGGGACTCATCATGCTGTGACATAATCTGTGTTAGACTTTCTACACTAAATCCTTCACTTTGCAGGTGTTCCATAATTTCATTTTTTATGTTTTTTAATGTGCACTTTACTAATCTTCTGTTCTACATTCCCCCTCTGTGATCTTAGTTTTTGTGTTGTGAAATTTTCCATATCTGGGTGCCTTTGCTTGTATTTCTCTTTAAATATCTTTGGAGCTGCCTTTTTTTGTATTTATTAATTTGGCTGTCTCCTTTGCATAAATACTGCACCGTGTCAGATCTTTTCTCTCTTTCCCATGTCCATATTTCCTTTTTATACCTTTCAAAAATGTCTAGATTTTGTTCTTTATATTTTTGCACTTATTCAGTCGCTTCTTTTTTCAAATGGCCCAGTGTTTCTTGGTCTATATAATGCTTTTCGTGAATCTGTTGTATTAATGAACACAAATTTACGTTTAAAGCTTTTGACCATCTTGTTTCTTCCCTCTAATTTCTGTCTTGATCTTTTTTCTTTTTGTATGTCTTCTGTCCAGAAATTCCGGGCTTCTTTTGTAGTAGTAACAGTGCATAATTTCTTTTTTTATCCTCAGTAGTTCATTCTATCATCTTTATGGCTTTTTTTTTTTTTTTGAACTACTACTTCCTTGTACATTGGGGGGGCATCTTCCCTCTGAACTTGGCCTAACTCCACGTTGTAGGAATGTTTACATGTCTTGAGGATACTGCACAATCATTTTTTTCCAGTCCTGGCACCAGTGCACCTACCATGACTCGGCAATTTTTACTTGTGCACCCAGTTGCTTTTTTTATTTTTTAACATTCTTCTGTTCATGATATATGCTGTATAAAATACAGTCTATATATCAGTGTCATGTTGGTGAGATTTTGTAAAAACAGGGTCCACCTCGTGAAGGTGACGGTACACTCACCAAGACTTGAGGATGGACTCTTCTAGCAGTACTACTCTGCTTTGCTTGCTGATTTTATCACATCTCCATTCAGACCCTAAGCAGGCTGGTAAGGGTTGGTTAGTGTGGACAGAGGTGGCAGTTTAAAAAGGCAGCAAATCTTATGATGACACATTTCGAATGTCTGAGGTATTTGGCACTACATGTTGTATACATATTGGGAGTACTGGTCAGGCTACATCTATGTCCAAAACTACTGTTATGTATTGTACAGCATTGTCTAAGGTTTAACTGTTTACTATCCTCTGCAATTTAGAGAAAATTACCAGTATGTTACAGATGGCATTGTGAGTCTGAGCATCATTAGTATGAGGGAAAACTAATATACCTAATACATTACATGTCTTGGTAGTCTTTGCAATGGTATGTTCTCCCATAATGAAAAGAGGATAAAATTGTCCCTATCTATATGAGTAGTCAAAGAATTTATTCTGGAAAGTACAGACTAGTGATTGGGGGGGGCTTTGAAGGAGCATTGCTGAGCTTGAATACTTTTTTGACTATACTAAATACTATAGACCTGTATCATCATAAATGAGCTGTGCTTTCTCAGTTTATTTAGATTTCTTTATTATATTGATGGTTATTTGATGCAGGTTTTACAGCTTCAGTTGTTTGACACCACCCCCCATTAACTAAGTAGATTACGCACCCTGGATACCAGTGTATGTATTGTAAACTAAACAAGTATTTGGCTCATTATTTGGAAATTCTGAGGAAATGTCAAAGGGCATTTGACATCTAGCAGTTTTTTAAATTGCTGTTTTCTGAACTAAAAGTTGATCAGTGTTGGCTGTTTAAGTTTGCAAGTGGTTTCATAACTATGATGAATTTTAGCAGCCTGTAGATAGCCTTGTTTTGGTGTTTACTAGTATACAAGAAATGGTTATTAAAGTAAATTGGTAAGAATATGGGAATTCAAACATACTCTGATAATTTACAGTCTGAGATACCTATTTGAAAAAGATAACATAGTACTAGAACTTAATAATAGGAGGAACTGTGTTTTTAATTGTGGTACCTTAAATGTTGTGAGCTTAAGAACTTTAATACTGAGAAGTGAGGTAGTACTGTGGGACAGTGGATAGCATAGCATAATCTCCCCCACAGTTTGGTTCTCGATTGCGCTGCTTTCTGTATGGAGTCTGCATGTCTTCACTGCCTTCATGTCTATTTCTTCAGGTACTCCAGGGTCCTACTACATTCCAAAGGCGTACACAAGTTGGATTGGTGACTTCTAAATTGTCCGTAGGTGTGAGTAGGTGCATGTGTGATACAGAAGAAAGGCCTTGGCAGTCTGCTTCCATTCCCCATGCACTGCATAATAAACTCTGTGGATGGCAGGTTGTTTACAGGGTCATTATAGGAATCTGTTTTGATCAGTGGGACCTGTTACACAGTAATGCATTTTGCTATTACAGCAGATGTCTTATTTTTTTTTAATAAATAAGAAGAGTACTTCTCTCTTAGGATCTATGATGTGGGGCATGGCAGTTACTGTGAAAAAACACTGTGTGAGTGAAAGCTGGACAGGGGCATAAGTCTTCCTCAACATAATAGGGAAGTGTGGACCTCAATACTCTTTGAATCTTCAGTGACTATCTGAAGACATTCTAGTCTCAAACTCCTGCTCAGAAGCTTTGCAACCAAGCCTTTCTCTATCCTGTGTGATCATGGTCTTCTCTGCCCCTTTACTGCCTTGCCAATTATTTCAAAATGGCTTGTGAAATTTCCATGAGAAAAGGCAAAGCTCAGTATCATAGTCTTTACCACCGTGGTTGAAGTAAACATGGCTGTCCCCAAATAGTCCATTTATGCCCAGAGGATTCTGTAACCATACCAATCCATTGTACTTTACCAACGTTGTGAAATTTGTCCCATGTATATCCCAGTAGCAGAGAATTCCATTTTGAAGCAGTTTGTTCACATGCATCTCTTTTGCCCTCATGTAGTTGGTGTACTGCAGGAGACATGAAAGTCTAATGCTGGGAAGTCTTACCTTGCCATGTGGAAAAGGTTTTCAGAGCCATGCATCAAGAAACACTTGGATCCAGCTGCTGCTTCTGTTACTATTATGCTACAATGTCTCTGATCTTTCTGACCAGGACTTTGCTTTCTTTCAAAGTCCGTCTTTCAGTTGTCTAAGCCTACTTGCCTTTTTCCACTTCATTACTAAGCTCTCCCTGAAAATTATTTTACACCTGGGACCCTGAAGAATTCCTGTTCCTCCTCATCCTCCATGAAATTGTTATATGATGGTAATGAGTGTCTCGCACTGCTTCCGTTTGAACATGCTACTTTTACTCCTATCGTTGAAGACTCCAGCAGCCATCTGCTCTGTCAGGAGGTTAGTAGAATTATAGGAATTCATGTTCAGAGAGGTATTTGTCTTCCACAAGGACATGGTGGCCCTGAGATCTTAACCCTTCATTTGTCCATAATGTGGTCTTGGATCTCTACTTGACACATTCCGTTCAGCTTTCGCATCTTTAATCCCAAATCCCCCGAATATAGAGGAGAGAATTATTTTCGTCATGGGTATTCACAGATAACTGCAATACTATACTAGTAGGGCTAAAGCTATGGCAGACTCTGACCAGCTCTCTTTTGTACCAGTTAAGCTGTTATATAGCAGTGTCCAAACAGACTGCCAAAATGGTTGACACTGCTCATTTACAACACTTTGTTCTCCTGTTCAGTTTTCTTATACAATGTCTTCTGTGTGGAATTAACTTGAACTCCCAGGGTCCACTTGGATTTTTGCCAGTTGCACTTTTCTTCTTCCACATCCCAAAAAGATGCTATTGGTGAAGTTGTCCATGAGGTGTGTGTGTGTGTGTGTGTGTGTGTGTGTGTGTGTGTGTGTGTGTGTGTGTGTGTGTGTGTGTGTGTGTGTGTGTGTGTGTGTGTGTGTGTTTTACCCCGACAGTCAGCTGGTGTTCTATCTGTAATTATCTCTTTGTCTTGCACTCCCTGAGTGCCCAGACAGACTTGAGCTCCCTTATGGCGATGAACAGGACTTGGTAGGGATGGGAAAAATTAGTCAATCAAGAATTGTACTCTGAGTTAAGACTAGATCAGAAGCAAGAAAAAATACAAAAATCTAGATCATAGTAGCCGAAAGGCATACTCCTTGGTCGATTTGTCTCCAGCTAATACTTAAACGTGAAAGTACTAACTGTGAAGAAGCAGCCATCTGCCAAGAAGTGTTATGCTGCACATTGACTGTAGGGGACAGTAAGCATAAAGAGTAAATCAAAAACACGGGCTGCAAAGGGCTGTAGCCATAAAGTAACAGTCATATAAAATAATAGCTGGAAAAACCTGTGTATGTGGAGAATGTCATTGTAGTCTGTTTAGTTGCTAGTGTGTCAATAAGGGGTAATACACATCTGTTTGGTGTAAGGCAGACTACACTGAACATTGTCATATATTTTATACAAGGTTAGGGACTTTGAATTTTTTACTAGGTAGAAGACGTGAGCACACATCACATGAGAAGGTGTATAAGAAATGGAGTCCTTTGTGTCAGGTAGCATGTGGTGTGAAGCGTGATGGGTAGGTGGGTTAATAGTTTGTGAGAGGGCTTAGTATGTGGTATGGTGCGAGTGTAAGCTAATCTTAACTAATGAACTGCACAGAGCATTTCAGCATATTTCTAACACTGGTTATGTTTTCAGAATACAGTTAAGGTCTAGAATGTCCATTATCTGTACTTCTGTGAGTTTCTGATTTGTATTAAAAACTGCCCTTGAGATGTCTCCTTGTTCCAACCAGAGTTCATGGTTGTACCTTAATTTGTTCTCTTAGCAGTTGAGTTTTGTATTGAATTGGTCAGCACTGCAACATAGAGGGATAAAGCCGTAACTATGGCCCAGGTGACATGGGTTTGATTACCAGCTTGGGCATCTAAAGAGCTGACAGTAAGTGATAGCTGTGCCTATCAGGGGGTAGGGCATTTGTCTTGGTAGTCCTGTAGGGAGGCAAGGTCCTAGAGGGAAGTAGCCTTTGGACATAGGTGAATTAAGGGGAAGGGAGTGGAATGAGGATAGGTCTTTACAACCCCCCCCCCCCCCCACAACAGCAAGGATGATGTGAGTTCCTGGGATGCCCTATTGAATCTCATCAGCCCCAACCTTGGGGGGAGATTAGGAGGGGTAAGTAGATCCGTTGTAGGATGGGGCAATGGGGCAAGCTGTGATGGTTGGCTGTATGGGAGGGGAGTAAAAAAATATACATTGAAATAGAGTGGTGGGTAGTTCCTGAACTTTAGTGCCTGGCAGAGTGGTAGCACCACACTGATTTGGCCGCTGTTGACCCCCCCCCCCCATTTTGGAGTTTTAATAAGCATCAGACCCAATCAGTTTAGTAGTGTTTGACAAGGGTGACTGTAGTGCCTTGCAATTTTATATTGCTGCATCACTTTCTGGCTTGATCCCCATGAGGGGTTCCAGCAGGATATGTAGCATAAGGCATGCGAGTGGTAGCTGTACTTCAAGGTTCAAGGGTTAGTACTAGGCTAACTGCCCTTGTGAGCCATTTTAAGCCTAGCCAGTTATCCCCTGTGAGATTCAAACCCTGTGCCTTGTGTTTGTAAGGCAAACACCTTAGCCATTAGGCCACCCTCCCAATTTGGAGTTATGAAAACCATATCAGTGAAACCTATTACAGGATGGGGAAGTTCATAGAGGTGAGCAAACATAGTACATGGTCTCTCTCAAATGTAGTGATAGGGAGTGAGAATGACAGAAGTGAATGTAGCATAGTCATGAGGGAAATTATAGAAACTTTAACACACTTTAAGACAGTTCAGCATCCAAATGGGTAACATAATTTTTGAAAAGAGTGCTATGAGGACAAAGGGGGATGCTAGTTTAAGATCCTAATCAGCAGTACTTGGGAAATAAAGGAAAGTACTTCATAGGAGGTATGGTGAATGATTGAATTAAATCACTGTTCCTTAAAAGTTAATACGTTAAAAACAATATGTTAAGTAAGGAATTAATTGGACAGATGTTCTTCATGGTTCACTGTTGCAGTCATTACATTTGGGTAATCCTGGTGGCAGGTTGCCCTCAGCCGGCCTGAATTCCAAAGTCTTGGGTCCTGCATTGGCTGCTGTCGCCCCTTCCCTGACGTCAGGTCGTCAAGGGTATAAAAGAAGCAGCCAACGCCATTTTCTTTGGTCTTTCTTGCCTCGCAGTGCCCGAAGCAGAAGCAGTTCGCAAGTGCCGGTCAGCCGACTCCTGAGATTTTCGTGTTAGAGTTTCAGATCCGAAGTCTTCAATAAAGCTAAGTACCCTGTTGGGGAAACTTTTTTCTTGCTCCAGACCGATGTCAAAAAAAGTTAATAATTGTATTTCTTGTGGGAAGCAAATACCTCATAAGGATTTTCATTCTTACTGTATTCCTTGCCTAGGCCCTGATCACAACGTTTCTGGTTGTCGGTTTTGTGCTAGATTTAACCAACGTACTATTAAGCGTCGGTATGATTTTGCTTTAAACTATTTAGGATGCCGGTTTAATTATCCAGAAATGTCGTCGGATAGCCATCCGACTACCGGAGTTAACAAGAAACGCAAAGAAAAGGAAAGAGATGGACAACCAAGGCCCAAAACCGACGACGAAGCTTCTCCTAAGCCAGTCGCCAGTTTGCCGGTCCTCAGTGAGACGCTTTCGCAGCCCCTGATGCCCGCTACTTTAGAGGCACAGGCCGTTACCGACTCCCACGTGGAGTCGGCCATGCCGCTAGAAACTCAAGGTATTGGAGCCTCGGATATTATCCCTTCACATGGGTCCAGAGCCGCTGAGCAGACACCGGCTTCTGAGGGTATATTCAGACCTAAACATCTTTACATCAAACCGACTTCAGCTTCAAAGGCAAAAACTAAAGCACCTTCCAAAGCAAAGAAACAAACTCAAGAGCCATGTGGTCAGGCCTCTATGCCCAAAAAACAGATGCTCAAAATGGCCGAAGACTTGATTACCTTGATCAGGGGTTCCCATCTCCCTCTTGATAAGAGGCCTAGGCAGGAGACTGACTATGAATCTTCCGATCAGGTTTCCATTTCTTCTGATCAGGAATTTTCTCTTTCCCCCTATGAGGATTCTGATGCTGAAGAATCTATACCTTTAGCTTCTCCTCCAGAGGACTATTCTTTTGTGGAAACCTTACATACAATGAGGGAGCATTTCCACTGGGAGAGCCAAGATTTTTCAGAATCTAAAAACAGGCTCAGGGATTTCCTTTTACTACCTCAACACAAGCCACTAGCCATCCCACCTGTGTTAGACATTGTCCCTACCCCCTCTGACAAAGATTCTAGGGCACTGGATATGGGGAAAAAAGGTATACACATCTGCTACCTTGGCTATAAGGGCCTTAAACTGTCAGTTTTATATGCTTAAATATCAGCAATATGTCATGGCATTGCTTAAACAGAAAATGTTGTTAAACTCTGAATGTGCAGAAAACAAGGACATGCAGGATTTATTGCATGCAGCTGAACAAGTTGGAAAGCATACTTTGCAATGTGGGTTTGATTCTGTAGAGGCCTCCTGCAGGGCTGCAGTTACAGGTTCTGTAATTAGGCATGATTGGTTAAAGGAACAAAATCTGCCTGATCATGTTAAAGTTAAATTATTAGATGCACTTTTACAGCATGATTTACTTTGTTTGGTGTTAAAGAAAATGGAGGACAAAGCTAAATCTATGCAAACGGTCAAAGATTTTTTACAAGTACAGCCACCTAGGTTTAGTAGACACTGGCCAACAAAGAATTGGTCCTTTCCTGTGTCAGACAGACCTCAAAGGGGCAGATCCAGACACCCTAGAGGCAGATCCCAGGCGCAAGGTTCATACCGCTCAAAGCAATGGGGGGCTTCTACCTCCAAAGTTGGAGAAGACAAATCACAACCATACAGGAAACAGTCCCAATGACTTCCCCCTGCCTGCACCAAGCACTTATCTCCTGGCAGCACCCTTAGGGGGAAAATTAGCACTTTTTTCTCAAAATTGGCACATTATAACCCAGGACAAGTGGGTCCTAAATATCATGTCACAAGGCTACAAGTTCCAATTCCATACCCTGCCAAAGGCAAACGGCTGGCCAGATCTGCCAAAAAATCAATGGACAGAGGCACAAAAACAAGTCTCATCCCTCATGGACATGGGGGCCATTCAATAAGTACCAGAGCAAGAGCAGGGACAAGGCTTTTACTCAAGACTGTTCTTGCTACCCAGAAAGGACAAGGCCTGGAGGTCAATACTGGACCTGTCTATTTTGAACACATTCCTGGATATACCAAAATTCAAGATGTTGACTTTGCAGCTGCTTCTGCCCATGCTGGGCAAGAACGCTTGGCTTGTGACTTTAGACTTAAAAGAGGCATACCTGCATGTCCCAATCAGACAAATATGCAGAAGATACCTCAGATTCAAGGCTGGTTCAATACATTACCAATTCTCTGCACTGCCCTTTGGCTTATCTACTGTGCCCAGGGTCTTTACAAAGTGCCTGGCACCAGTAATTGCATTCTGCAGACAAAGAGGAATACAAATATATCCTTACTTGGACGACTGTCTAATTCAAGCAGAGAACAAGGACATTCTTCTACAGCATCTGGTGTTTGTGAAAAGACTTCTAACATGCCTAGGGTACACAGTCAACGAAAATAAATCAAAACTAGTACCCTCTCAAGAGATAATATTCCTGGGTGCAAGCTTAAATACAACTGCCTAGATGGCTTATCTCACGCCAGACAAACAAAGGCAACTGACTACCTATTTCAAAATGTTGGCAACAAAGGCCCAGTTATCTGCAAGAAAAATTCTGCAGGCTTTGGGCTTCATGGCATCCTGCATCCTACTAATTCCATGTGCAAGACTGCATATGAGGAAACTTCAATGGTACCTAAAAAGTGTTTGAACTCAATATTGCCACAGCCTGGAAGCAATCATTACTCTCATTCCCTGCCTGTAACAGGAGTTTCGATGGTGGGCAAAGGCTTGTCACCAAAACAAGGGACAGCCATTCACATTACCCCCAGCCAGGCAGACACTAACAATGGATGCATCAGATTATGCCTGGGGGGCCCACGTGGCAGGAAGATGCATTCAGGGCACATGGACCTCAAACCAAATGCATTTACATATCAATCAAAAAGAGATGCTAGCAGTTCAAAATGCCCTGACAGCCTTCAAGACCTACTTCATCCAGGGCAACTACTGATAAAGACAGACAACACCACAGTCATGTGGTATATAAACAAGCAGGGGGGCACACATTCTTACCCCCTTTGCAGACTAACCATGACTTTGTGGGACACAGCATTGACTTACCAAGTACATCTGCAGGCACAATTCCTGCCAGGAAGGAAAAATACTCTGGCAGACAAACTAAGCAGAAACCTCATGGATCCCCACGAGTGGCACCTGGACCCACAAGTCTTCAGCATAGCAAGAAAATGGGGATTCCCGGGCATAGATCTATTTGCCTCCCCTCACAACTACCAACTAAAAAGATTCTGCACAAGGATTTATCACAGACAAGCATGGAAAGTGGACGCCCTATCTTTCAGCTGGAAAAACCTATCAGTATATGCATTTCCCCCTCTGCCTCTCCTCCCCAAGGTACTCCTAAAGGTCAGACAGGAGAAGCCAAAGATGATACTGATTGCCCCAGACTGGCCCCACCAGTACTGGTATCCAATACTAAGGAGCTTGTCTCCATGCCCAGCTTGGACCTTACCTCAAGTACCTCAGCTACTGTCCCAGCAAAACAGTCAGATCCTGCACAGCCAACTCAGGACTTTAAACCTGACAGCATGGCGGATAATGTAGTCATACAAAACACACCTCTCAGTAAAGCTGTGATGGATGACATTTTGGAAGCCAGTAGGCCTAGTACTAGAAAATCTTATGCTGGAAAATGGAAGAGATTCTGTGCTTGGAATCAGGCACAAGGAGCTGATACAGCTGTGTCAAATATTCCTCAGATTTTGCAATACTTAACTGAGATGCTGGACAAAGGCCTATCTTTTTCATCTACTAAAATTCATGCCTCTGCCATTTCGGCTCATTACAATGTAGATCCACCAATCTTTTCTCATCCCTTATTAAAGCAGTACCTCAGAGGAGCCAAAAATGTAAGATCTCCAAGGAGATCACCAATGCCTGCATGGGACCTCAACTATGTCTTGGAAAAACTCACCCTGCCTCCTTTTGAGCCAGCTGCTACTGCTGATATAAAGTTTTTATCTTGGAAAACAGCTCTGCTCCTAGCAATAACTTCTGCGAGACGAGTTTCAGAGCTACAGGCACTCATGGCTGTGGAACCTTTTATCATTTTTTATCCAGACAGGGTCTCTCTGAGGACAAACCCAACATTTATGCCTAAGGTGGTGTCCAGTGTGGCTCTCAACCAAACTATTCACCTGTCAACCTTTTATCCAAATCCACAGAACAAGGGGGAGAGAATTCTGCATTATTTGGACGTACACAGACAGCTTAGATTCTACTTGGACAGAACCACAGTTTTCAGAAACACAGAGCAATTACTAGTGACATATGCTGCAGGATCACAAGGAAAGGCTATCTCAAAGCAGACTATTTCAAAGTGGATAGGCCACTGCATTTGTTTCTGCTATGTACACCATGGCAAGTCAGTACCTAAGGGCATTAGGCCACACTCAACCAGAGCTGCAGCCACTTCAGCAGCTTTTCTTAGAGGAGTTCCAACCAGAGACATTTTAGAGGCGGCTACTTGGAGTTCAGTGCACACCTTTACAAAGCACTATCATCTGCCATTCTACTCTAAATCCAGGGCAGGCTTTGCCACTGCAATTCTGCAGGGCCTCATAGCCGCTCCTAATGCTGTTTAGCTCCAGCCTCCCAACCATAGCTTTTGGACTTTACTCAAATGTAATGACTGCAACAGTGAAACACGAAGAACATAGTACAGTTGTGTACACTTACCATAAATGTAGATGTTCCAGTGTATTCACTGTTGCAGTCCAGGTTACCCACCCACCATCCCCCTTTTCTTCTGATGGAACCTATCTTTCCTTCTCTGATTTATACAACCTATGTGGTGTATTTTCTTGTAGATGAAGGTGAATTTTATACTGGTGCATGTATTTATACATATATAAATTTTGGCAACCCTTTTTGGGGGTACCTGACATCTGGGGCAAGAAAAACTAAAGAAAATGGCGTTGGCTGCTTCTTTTATACCTCTGACGTCAGGGAAGGGGCGACAGCAGCCGACGCAGGACCCAAGACTTTGGAATTCAGGCCGGCTGAGGGCAACCTGCCAGCAGGATTACCCAAATGTAATGACTGCAACAGTGAATACACTTGAACATCTACATTTATGGTAAGTGTACACAACTGTACTATATAAGGCTGTTCTTATTAGGAAGGGGAGGGTGGGTGTGTGGAAGATACTGTTAGCTTTTTGTTGTAAAGGTAGGGACGCTATGTGTCTTTTTGTACTGTAAACCTCCACTTTTCTTTATGGTAGGGCAGATAACAGAGGGTGGAGAACACTGTGGGCCTTGCTGCATGCAGAAAAGCTTTCTACTGCCCTCTGCTGGCTTGTTTAAGAATGTCAATGTACTTTGTCAGAATTAAGGCATACATATTTCACATTTCCCTTATTGTTTTCTAGTGTGGGGTTTAGCCTTAAAAAGGAAGACAGTTTGCCTGTGATACAGAGCACTTTGACTGTGTGTGGTGGACTGTCTAGAACATTTGCTGCTGCTTTTTTTTTTTTTAGTAATGCTTTTATGTAGTCTGGGAACAGTGGTGTATAACTTAAAAGAAATACTTGGCTAACCACTGCTACAAAGTTAATGAGAAGTGGTTAGAATTAGGAGACCTGACCATTTGCTTAGTTGTTTCTGTTTGATGTCCCCAGCAGCTGAGGTAGTAATATCATTGCTGTGTTCTACTGAACTTGTATCTTTCATTATATGTCCTGTGGTATGGTGAGGCAGAAGATGCATTGCATTCAGTCTTATTGATGTGGTTTTTTTTTTTTCATTTTTTATTACTTATGGTAAATCTCACCCAGATTTACAGAACTAGCTACAACATGACCTTCTCTCTCTGCTTTCCTGTCTCAACTCTAAGAAAACACAGTCCACAGTTTTTGGTACCAACTCAAAACTTGCAAATATCAACTCCTTCCGTAACATGTATGACCAGTGCAATATCCCAGTTAAAACACAACCTCATTTCAATACTTATGCCCTTGGATGGACTGAACATTACATTTCTAGGTCTTCTGAGCCCTTGAGGTCTCACTTCCTTTCACCATCTGCATGAGCAGCCACAGGTAAGGGTTATTGGAGTATGGACTCCCTGTGATTGCTGCATCTTCTCGCAAAAATATGACAACTGTTTAATCTGTTTCCCACATAATCAGTCACCTTATCACAACCCATGATTGACTACTGTCACACACTAAAAAAAGAAAAAAAGCCAAGTGGCTTTCTGTAAAATAAAGAGCTGATGACCTGCCATGGTCATCCCCTTTAAAGGTTCTCCATTTTGACACCTTCACACTCCTCACTGCCAAGCTCCCCACCATTCCTCCCTATAGCCTACGAGTACACACAGTCTGCTACTATTCAGCAAACCCTCAAGAACTAACCAGAACTTGAGGGGAATTTGATTTGCAACAGTGGAGATGGGTTTGGGGGACCTAGAAATGTATGAAAATATTTAGTATGAAAGACGTGAATTCAGTAGCTGAAACTTGGAGAGAATTTACATGTTATTCCTCAAGGTACAATAACTGAGCTAGACTTAGAAGTTATATTTCATAGGAACATTGCCCATTTAATTGAGAACTTTGATACCCATCCAGTAACTGTTTCAGATCATGTTCCAATAATTACTAAGATAAAAATGCAGGGTAAAGATGAGACAGTGGAACTTCCACACCTACCTCTTAAAAAGAAAAGAATTTAAGGAACTGGTAGTAGAAATTATCCAGGCGTATTTAGGAAAGATGGAAAGTACTCCAGAAGTTATAGCTAGTGAGAGGGATAAAAATGAAAGTGTAGTTTAAAAACAGTGTAGAAATAAGAGGTAGAGATATCTGGTGAGGAAGTAATAATATTTACAGGGGCTGATAAAGGTTAAAGTACTGCAAAGGGCTGATAAAGGTTAAAGTACTACAAAGTAAAGGGTGTCTTGCAAAACAAGAAAAGGTGCAGTTGTGGAGTGCTAAAGGGAAAATAAGAGAGTACCTGGATAATCTGCACGAGCTTAGAAAGATTGCTATTAAGAGCACAAAAACTTTTGTCCGAATGACTTGGGCAACATAAAGTAGAAATGGTTGTTGCCAAACTTAGGGAGCCTATAACAAGAAAAATAAACAGAGATCCTATAGAGGTATTAGAGATATTTCATAAACTTTATGAAAATTTGTAAATAGATAAGATGAAAATTGTGATGCGTAACCAATCTGCAGGAAAGTCTTCAGGAATATATGGTATTCTGGTGGAAGGAGAGAAGAAAGAGATAAAGGTCTACTCTAGAAGGTTTTGTTTAACTATATTATAAAAGGGGGGGGGGGGGACACCAACATTCTGGAAAAATGTTGTGGTTTCTATACTACCTAAAGACAGTAAAGACCCATCTGAACCTGCTTCATATAGGCCCATTTCAATTATAAACCATGATTTTAAAGTGTATGTCTATAATGGCTAATGAATGGCAAAGGTGGTGCTAAAACTGATAGATATGGACCAATGTGGTTTTGTTGTGGAGAGGCAAATATTTGACAACATTAATAGAATGTTTATGATCCAGAGGGAAGCAAAAGTGCCGCTGTTATTGGTGACTCTTGATGCAGAGAAAGCATTTGGCAGACTAGGATTTTATGAGAAGGGCAATAGAAACATATACATTTCCTAATTCAATAGTAAGGTTAATTAGAAGGATGTATGAAGGGTCAGAGGCAAAAATCAAAGTGGAAGGGTTCTTTGGGAAGTTGTGTCTGAGCAAAGGAACCAGGCAAGGGGTGTCCTCGTTCCTCTTTGTTATTTACATTATATTTAGAACCACTGACAAAGAAAATAAAGCACTCAGAAATTCAGGGATATAATTGATATTGTTCAAGAAAAGTTGGCTTTGTTTGCAGATGATGTTATTTTGCAGCTAACTGGACCAGAAAAGGACATCTTAGTGTTGTGGAATATTCTGAGACAGTTCTGTCTTTTTTTGGGGATATAAAATTAATGAAGGTAAAAAAAAAAGGTTATGGCTGTAAACTATGTACCCACACAATTGGTCTAAAAATACCCATATTTTGGGGGATGTGATAAAATGAAGTATCTGAGTGTGGATTAAAAAGGATTTGGTTATGGGTTTTGCCAGCTAAGGATATGTGGGAAGAAACTAAAAAGTTAATACAAAAACAGAGAAACTGTAACCTCTCTCTTATGCATATGGTTGGCAGGATACAAACAGTAAAATGTTTTTAGTCACTTTAGTCTTGCACACAGAACAGGCATGTTTTTAGCATCCAGAGGAGAAGTTATGGACAGTAATAAAGAGTTAAAGGATGCAAAAACCACCAAAGGAAGGTACAAAACTCTATTTGTAATACCACGAAAGAAAGACTCCACTGCACGTCTGGATAAATATTTAATCCACTTGAAGGTAAAACACAACACAATTAGTTTTCTCTAGCGCCTCGGCAAAACTTGCCTTTACAGAGTAAAAGTTCCACAATGACTAATAGCTCACTTTAAATACATTTCGAAAGACACTCCCCTACCAATACTTAAGTGATTACTATTAATTAATTACAAATTAAATTAAAGAAACAGAATACATATATATAAAAAACATATTTTTAAAAAACATATATATACAAATCTCATAACTTTCTTTCGTGGTATTACAAAAAGAGTTAAAGGATATTATCTGGGAGGGGAGGAGGACAAGGGTTAAGTGGGATAAGTTGATCATTCCAACAGAACAAGGTGGTTTTGGATTACTGATTTGAAGGGATCTCTTAAAGCTACACAATTAAGACTCGTGCACTTAACACAAATAGAAAGCTATAATTCAAAGTGTAAAGGGATGATGAAGAAGCAGGGGAGAAATGCAAGAAATAAGGAGAGAGAGATTTTTAAATGCAGATCCTTAAGGAAAATAACAGCCTTACTGAATCCATTCATCTACAATCCCTTTTCCTGTGTACATGGGGTCAGGGTACCACTTCAACGTGACAATCATTTAAAGCAAATGTTTACACCACCGGGTGGCTAACCCTGCCATGGTAGTTTTCCACAACACACACTCAGACGAACACTCGCACCTTGTGGCCAATCTAGAGTATCCAGTCCACCTACTGCATATCTTTGGAATGTGGGAGGAAACCAGAGTACCTGGAGGAAACCCACGAAAACACAGGGAAGACATGCAGACTGAATACTGGAGGCACCCCAGCTGAGAATCGAACCAGAGAACCTCTTGGTGTGAGGTGACAGCACTACCCACTATGCCACTGTGCCAACCTCTCCGCCGTTTTCATAAAGTAGCAGAAATTATTCTAGAACTAAGCCGATGCGAGAATGCAAAAGGAGATTCTTCCAATAGGGATGTCTGCAGTTCCACATGAAAGAGGACTGGAATTTACTGGAGAAAACTGGCAAAGGAGCAAAGGTACTGAGAGCAAATAACTAGAGAAGGAAGGGTAATAGAATGGGAAGAGGCCAAGAAGATATTTGGACTGCAGGCTAGCGATTGCCTTCCCTGTCCGGGATTGATATCAGAATATAGCCAAAGAGAAGGGGATCAGGGAATCCTAAGTGAAAGACCTGCTCTGGTAGCATTTTTAGTTGAATCTGGAACAGAAGCTGCTGTTCAAAAAAAAAAAAAAAAAAAAAGATAATTAGTAGGGCATATAAATATTGCATGATAACTATAAGAATAAATTAGAGGGAGGTTATAAATGATTGGAAAGAGACAGATTATACAACTCAGAAGGAAACAGTGGGAGGACATATGTATGGCTCCCAAATATGCAACAATGTCTAGAAGATTTAGGATTTTTGCTTGGAAGTGTTTGCAAAGGTATTTTTATACCTCAAGCAGACTCCAAAGACTTTCTTCCCCATTACAAATTTAATATTTGACATCTACCTGAGGAAAAAGTGTTAACTGGGAACATATGTTTTGAAAGTATAATAAGTTGGCAGACGTTAAAAATTCCTTAGAGTACTCTGTCAGAAATGTTGGGTGAGTAAATGGGTGTAACTAAGGAAATTATTTTCTTTTTTGGGGGGGGGTGCTGGGAACCAGGATCTGAACTGCCTAGACATAGTAAGGCCTTGCTAAGTTTCATTCTAGTGGCTGGCAAAAAAGACAATGACTAGAAAATGGAAGTCAAAGTCTAAACCAGCTGTATTTGAAGTAGTTGAATATTGTAGCAGAGATAAACGAACTAGAAGTGGGATCTTTAGAAAAGGGTAAGAAGTAATTATATAGAAAAAAATGGAAATTATTGAAACAATGCATGCAAGGTAATGTTTTGGGGATGGATTGAGGTTTAAGGGAAGGCAGGAATTGAGCAATTTATGTCATGTTAGACTGATAATTGTACAGAAGAATGTACATATATATATAGTGTGTGTAACTGTGAACGTTAGTCTGGTTTTGTTTTTTATGTAACTGTATGTTTGTCTGTGCCATAAATAATAATTCAATAAAGGTGTTAAAATAAAAAAAGTTAAAAAAAATAACCACAGCTGCTGCTTCTGGGTACCCAAACTTTGCTGAGCTGTCTTCTTCACTACCTAAAAGACCACCTTAATTACCCTAGTTTCAGACAACAGCTTAATTCGTAACCAGTTAAATTCTTTATTGCTGGCTATGTCACCTAACAGCCTAGTTCATTCTATTTAACTATGCTACTGTCCATTTTGGTTTACTAAAAGCCTTGTACATATACAGATATCATTGATTTTTGCTCTACAGTTTTTCATTGTAAATTCCATATCTGTGTTTGTGTAGGACCCCTGCGTATTATACTTGGAGTGGTACTGCTATCTGCTTTGCTTTTGTATCTTTGCATCAACTCTTGTATCTGTTGCCACCTGGACTGGATCTGAAATTGGTCATTTTGATCTGTATCCTAACCCAGAAAAAAGCATCAACAAGCATTGTAACTGACCTCCTTGTCTCCTGCACTATAGCCTTCTGCTTTTCAATATCCATTGTACCTTGCTGCAGACGCAAGTTGTGTTAATTTAGTAGCCCTTGCTGTTCTTTGCTGGTCAACTGCTTAAAATGTAGCGTGGTCAGTGCAGCAGAGCATCGCTAAGCTGTAGAACTTCCAGCAATAGAAGCTGCAGTTTGTGCCGCTGCCTTTAAATGCGCATGCTTTTCACTACTGACTGTTGGAAAATTATTTCCTTACTGCTTTATGCAGCTGCATATAATTAATTAGATCACTTCAAAATCAGTCTGCTGCTAATTAGCAGATGCTTATGCAGAAAAAATGTCACATAAAATAATAGCTCCATTTGTGGAGACACAACTTCGTGTGATTTAAAACTGTTTTTAAGACTTTTGACAATTTTTTGCCCCACACAACTGCCTCTTAACAGTGCAAGCCAAGCCTGGCATTGACCCCCCCCCCTTTTCCAACAGTGTTTGTGAAATTGTAGAGTTTATGGCTGTAAATTAAAGAAAAAAAAAGTGCATGCAAGTTAATTTATTGTTTACAGCAGTAGTAGAGTTTAGCATGAGGACAGTTTTTCTATTCAGTCAGTTATGCTTATTTGGAATGTTAATTATTTGTACTATCAGTTAATGTATAAGCTTATTGCTGCAGGTACATTTTTGTAGGTATGTACTGATGTGTTGTGTAAAATGAATGTATTGCAGTGGGTATATAATTAAAGGGTTATATGCGGTATTTCCTAGTGCTTATTTGTGTTGCATACAAGTCTGAATTGCTGTGTGTTTTGCATATGAGCTGTTGATGTACTGGACATTTGCATTCATATGTTACTTGTCTTTAGAAATGCTTTGGAAACAGTACCTCGCAGGAGTAAAGTGAAAAACCTAAAGATCATAATGTGGGGTAACTTTGCGAGGTGGCAAAGGAACTGATTTACACATAGGTTGTGGATGGTGTATTTTTTTTTTATTTTTTTATGGTGTTTACCCTTGTTGCCTACTAACCATCAGCTTCCTCATGGCCAATTAACTCGTTTGTTCCCCATCACTGGGACAATCATCAATTAGGGGGGACAATCATTCAGACAACCATAAGGTCTGGTTCAAGGGTTTTCAGCTTAAGCTCTATGTTTTCCGGTGACTCCTAGTGTGCAGAGCTGAAGGGGGAAGTGCAATGGGCTGTCAGAGTTGGATGCCCCTAATTTCCACAAGGGACTTTGGCGGTAAGCAGACAGGACCCTTCTTTCAAACACAGGAAGTAGTTTTTCCAGTCTTCATCTGAGAAATCATACTTCCTTTTGGCTCCCAAACACTGACAACATTCCCCAGCTCATAGGATAGGTGAGCAGGACATATCCCATCACTTCTTTCCCCTCTTATTTCATTCCCCTAGTGCCAAGCCTGCTAGTTGAACCTCAGTCATCTGGGTCGCAATAAAGACTCCATCCCTTTGTGCCACTAAGCCAGGCTATTGATGGTGTAGTATTGAACTGTTAAGCAAAATGTCAGTCCGATGCCAGAGAGTTTGCTGCTGGGACTGGTCTTGCTCAGCATAGTTTTAATTTGTAACTAATGTCACACCGGGGGTAGCAAAAAAGATAATCCCTTTAACACGTAGTAAATAGTCTGCTGATTACATCATTATGGAGGGGGGCCAGGGTGCTGCGACTGGTGTGAGAGGAGGACAGAATTGTAACATGATGAAGTGTTTGAGGCCAAGTAACTGTCATCTGAGGTTCATTATGAAATGCGACTGGGGAAAATCAAAGGACAACATATATTCTAGGAACATTTCTAAAACATAAGTAAGGAAAAAGAAAAAAGATCTTTTCAGGCTAATCCACACTGTGGACTGTGAGATGGCATTTGCAAAGGACAAATAAAATGCTGAAGAGCATGTTGCCAGATTTATGGACTGTGGAAATGTGGGTGTTGTCCTCCATGTTATGGTGGTTGGAGGACTCTTGTGGAATATTATGCTTTGTTCTTGAGGCCACACCAGGAAACTGATTTTATAGTGCAATGTTTGCAGCACAGCGTTACTAAGAGATTGGAGTGAATATAAGCATGCACTGCACCATTAAGGCAGTTAGATGCCGCAAAATGCAACGCATGGGAGAAGGCAGTGGCATGAAAGAATATTCAAAGCACAGACCTCTGACAGTAGGACTTCAGAGAGAGTTTTCCCTCATTTGCTTCAGCTTAACCATAAATTGGGTTGGTACTACCCAATTTTGTGAACTTCCTATCCCTGTACTACCTTCGGGTGGAGCTGCTGGATGGGAGGGGAAGTGGAGAGCAGTGTCAATCCCAGTGGTACCCAGTGGGTAGGGAAGCAGAGGGGTGGACTGGAGGCGCAGGGTAGTAGTAGTACCCTACAGTGTCATGTATGCTGCATGCACCAAGATTTGTCAAAGACCCCCTCCTGCTAACATCAGAAGTTACATCTGTAAACAAGGAGATCAGTGCAGTGTGACATTCTAAGGATGTACCCACCATGAGCCTTAGGCTAGTCATACCTTCTCAACATTCCTGCTCAACTAGCCTGGGATTGTACCAAGCCATGACCTCCATGAGTGATTGAATAACCTGCCCCCGGGATAGGCATACCCATATGCCCTGCCTGCTCTGACATATGCCCATGCTGTTATTTGAGGTCTGGTCACCTGGGCAACAGTTGGCCTTGAGCTCTCTGTGCCACCTTGGCACCAAGCTAGCTACAGTAAGAGAACATGTGGTTCTTTAATGTACTAAAACCAGTTCTTAGCTGTCTGGAGAGCGTAATTCTGCATAACTAACAAGGTCAGAAGGGTCTTATTCTCGTACCCTGAAATGTTTGGTATAACCAGTTATTGCACTATAAGAATAAAGGGGGAGAGAAAGATTTACAAAGCTAGGATGGTAAGGGCTGTGAAATGAACTGCCTTTAAATCACTGCTTGATCAATTTGGGTCTTAATTTTCATAGTTTAGTACTGTCAGATTCTTATATGATATTATGTTAGCAGTATGTTGTCCTATTGATCACTTCAGGGTTACCTTTGAGTAAAAAAAAAATGCTAGTTTGCAAAGGCTGTACATTTCAGATATGTACAAAGCATTTTTAGTCAGAGTACAGAATTCTTGCTCTGTTTTGAAGATAGTACATATAGAATCCACAGTGTTGATACAGAATTAGTATCTGTTGTTAAGAGTAAGATAATGTGGGTAATTCCATGATATCTTATTTGAGATAAGTAGTTAAGAAGTTTGGTGCATTCAGGGTGAGTGAATGAACTGTGTACCATTTGTGTGGATATTTGCTGTAGTGTCATGTATAAGGAAATCTTACCCTAAATTGCCGTTATTGTCTGCAACTGAACTTTTTACATGGGTAATGCAGCCCCGATGTACTAAGTTTAATAAGTAAATCTGTGTCTTTATCTCCCCACAGAATGCACACCTGGCAGTAATAGACTCCCTGATGACAATCCGCATGATGGAGATGACAAGTGCCATGACTGCGAGCTCCGACAAGCTGCTCAGCCCAAGCCCTTCCTCACCAAGCCTTGGGACTCTAGAACACAATATCTTGTCCTGGGTTAGCAAGGTACATCTTCAGCTCTTCTCCAGTGATTTACAGCAGTTGCAAAGTTATTCTGGGATTCTGTTTATAGAGCTGTCTCTAGTCGCTGCTATTGACAACAGAAAAAAGTGACCTTCAGACTGAACTGGATGACTGGATAAGGGGTCAACATTTGGTGCATAATTTCTTAAGTCATTCAGTAGTTACTGTCACTGGAGACTATTAGATGTAAGAAGCTAAGTACATCTAGGGGTCCATTTTGCTTTGTGAGGTTTCCTCAGTGTTTGGGATCCTGATTTGCCTGTCAGCATTTTAGCAGTGTGCTATAGTTTGTATGTGGTCTGATATTTTTTTGTAATGTGCCGTAAGTGCTCTTCATAGGTTACCGGTAGTAGCCAGAGTACTAATGTAAATGGCTTGTTGCATTACTATTCTGGATATGTTTAGGTGAGTCTTGTAGTTAGCAAGTGAAAATGGAATTAGTGCCTTTGGTAAGCTGCTGCTTAAATTATGTAGTTTGTAAAACAGTGCAACATTACTACTTTCAGTATGTTTTTAGGTGGGTCATGTAGGCAGAGAGTGGATAGGTGTTGCTTAATGGGATAATTTAGCATTTCTTTTCTGCTTTTTGCTTGCTGAATTGGTATTCCGGGCATGAGTTGTTCCTTAGAAAGGGTGCAATGCTTACAAAAAAGCAGAGCTAGCATACCTCTGTATACATTGGGAGACATTTCAAAGGTAGCATGATTCAGATTTGTTACTCAAGATACTAAATAGTAGAAGTTGCAAAACAGAACTTTGGGCACACTTGAAAGTCCACTTGGAAAATCTGCATTTCATGTAGCCCTGAAACCAGCTTAGAGACTCATCTTTTATATATTGTTGGGATTTAGAAATAGAACTTCTCCTCAGACTGTTTTTTTATTTCAACTTTTTTAATACTGGAAGTAATAGCATAACATAATCTGGAATGGTTCACTTACCCAGTTAAAATTGTGTTATGTAAAATATGTTGGTTAAATCATTCTTGAAATACATGCATTCCTTTTGAGGATTATTATAAATTAAAAAAAATTCAGTTTTCAGACTTAAAAAAATTACCTCTTCATTCCAGTTTTTCTTTGGTTTCTTTGAGCTCTTTACAGCAGTGAAAGTAAAATTAAGTGTTTCCCCGAGTGTTTTGCACAGGCTTCTTTTGATATATAGTCAGAAAAATCTGTGTAATGTTTGAGAGTAAATCTGTCACAGTCTTCTGAAGCAGATATGTGAGCTGCACTTAAGACTTGTAAGATCTACAGTAGGCTAATTAAATAAAATATAGGACCAAGTTTCAAACGACCTGGTGTCGGTGTAAGAGATCACCATAAACCCCATGCAATGACAGTCTGATAGACAATCTGATGGCCAGTTTTTTCATGATCTTTTAGTCCAGTATAGGTCCCAAAGAGCACAACTTTTGATTTTCCTTCTAGAAAAGCAGTCCAAAACATTGGCTTGTTTGTAACAGTATGCTATCCACTGCCATTTTTTAAACATCTTTATTAAATCCTCATATTTTATATTGCAACATGAGTTTACATACATTATTCAACATTACATAAACTGCTCAAGGCATGCATTCCCTCAAACCCTCCTCTTGAACATTATTCTGCAGGTATTGTTGCCAAAAATCCCATTTATTTCTATGAAATTTTTCAGCTACCCTTTTTCTAAAGCTCTCTCCTCCATTTCTTTTATCGCTTGTACATGTTCAAAACTTTGGTTGTGTTTACTACCGATTTTGATTTCCAGTTTCTAGTAATTGCTTTTTTGGTAGCCAGTAGCAATAAACTTAAAGGCTTTACAGTCTCTGGGCAGTTCAGATCCTGTTTCTCATCTCACTCCACAAGTTACATCCAGTTGTTCCCCAACTTTTCTGTAAAAGTACTGTGTAGTGTGTTTTTAAAATTAAAAAAATAATTGCCAACTCTTTATATCACAAAAAATGTTTCCAGTTACCTTTCTCTACCCCATTACATCTGCAACCTTTGTTTTCTTACCTCAGAAAATCCCTCTGAAGTCTAATTGGGGTGTAAAATACCTATACAGAACAAGTTCTTGTAAAAATTGTAAGTGTTCTGGACTTTGTTGCATACTTGGGAGCTCTACAAATTTCTTCCTGCTGTTCAGTTGTGATTTGCCTTCTGTCTTCCCAGTCCTCTGGTTGATTCTTTATATATATATATATATATATATATATATATATATATATATATGTATGTATATATGTGTGTGTGTGTATGCAGGGCCGGCCTTAGCCGAAATGGCACACCCTGGGCGAAGTAGTGCTCCGGCACCCCTTAAGCCCCACCCACACAACAGTCATGAAACACCCCTATTGAGCCACACCCACAGGGTCACTCCCCAAGAAAGCCACTCCAGTCATTTCCTTAAATTATTTAAATGCATAGGAAGAATAACTATATTACAAGGTATCTTTAACTGCAACTACTTCTGCATAGTATTTTCCACTTTAAATGCCAGATCTAGATCATGGTCAAATAGGGCCCTAGGCAGGGTAATAGACTGCCCCCCAGAGCAGCTGCTCCTGCAGCAACCCCCTCCCCCCAGCAGCAGCCCCCTCCTCAGCCATTCCAGTGTTCTATTATTTGGTTATTTCTCACCAGCTACCATGCATACTATTCTCTTATTTGCTTCTACAGTCATTACAGATATTGAAATGAAATAGCACAAACACAGGTAGCCATTTGCTAAACAATACAGTCTCGCAATGAAAACAGACTTGGCATAAGCAGTAAACTTCTCTGCCCTTGAAACTCACATTCATTGAAATGGAAAAATTCATATTCATTGAAACGGCATGAAAACCCACATTCATAGAAAATGCATCTGGCCAGTGAAGAATTAAGTTTACCTTTGGGCTGTTTTCAAAACAGACTCCTTGCACACAGGGCCATGCATACGTATATTTGTTCTTTGATTCACTTTCCTGATTGCATTGAATTATATTCTCTGTATAATACAGCACCACTTGTTAGTGTTTTAAATTTGTAGTTTTAAACATTCTTTTAATAAGCAATGAAACAAAATGTATGAACCAATAACTACCCATTTCAGAAATTTTCAACCATAAAAGGCCACTCAGGAATTCTGTCATTATAATCCACCAATATTACTCCATACTCACTATCTGTGCAGATGTAAAATTATCTGAATTCCACGTTAAAGAAATCCATACCTAATGAAGAGGTTGCTACCGGCAAAACAACTTCACATATCAATGTTTTATCTACAAATTCAGTGCTTGCTTTCCTTGAAGAATTAATTGCCTATAGTGCATTAAAAATTGGTAATATTGCAATAGAAAATGACCTATTGCAATAGGAAATGACCAACAAGTTCATAGTCACTAGGCATCTCATACAAAGGATATACTCAGGAGTGTAGAACCCCTATCCCCCTTATAATGCACCAAATAATCAGCAATCATATGCATAATGCAATATCAGCACTCCATCTACATGGTGTGGGAGTAGAATCCACAGCCTTCTGCACTAAAGTCAATTATGCTACTAACACTGCTTTCAGAATTTTACAACACAGTGTGCCTTTTGATAAACAAAAAACAGCTAGTTGCACATAGAAACATTTACACTTTTTAGAGTATGTTTTAAGTTTGTAGTTTTGAACATTTTTCCAGTAAGCAATGAAACAAAATGTATGAACCAATAATGACAAAACTACCCGTTTCAGAATATTTTAACCATAAAAGGCCTGTCAGACATCTGTCATTACAACCCACCATGCATTTTCTGAAGGAAATGAAGGCTGAAACTCAAATGTATGACATTTAGTTATTTAAATCTTCAGTGATTTACCAGAAAAAAATTGTGAGGAACAGGCCAAAAATATGAGGCAAAAATCTGGATAGTTGAGAGGTATGCATACCTCTCAATCTTACTGCAAGAAATCTGGACATGATGTGGATGCAATGACCATAAAAACAGGGACAGATTTTAAATATTACACTTTTAACTTAAAGTTGCTAGAACAGCTTGCATTTCTGAAGGATATGAAGTCTGAAAGTCATATATTTGAGAGCCTCGGCAGGTCTGAAAGTCATGTATTTGAGATCCTCGGCAGGTTAAACTTCAGGCAAATGATGCTTTTGAGTTCAGTCTTTGGCCATCCATAAGTTACTCTCTTTAAGAACTACCTGTCAGCCTCATCAAAGAATCAGTCATCAGTAAGTTTATATTTTACTTTTATATAGAACATATTATTAACTTCTGCCAATCAACTTTAGTGGTCTCTTCTTTATGGTACAAATCAACCTCATCATACTATAGTGTACCAGTGACACTTATCCAGGGACCAGTGCAGCCTATCTCTAAAGGTCCTTGGCTGCCTACCTTCAATGAAATACTTTATTGCATTCTGCTTGCACAAGTAAACTGTTCCTACTTCCAGCTATGCCCACCCCTGCCTGTTTGGTATCCCAGAACTTTAAAACTTCAGATTATATGCTCATTTATCCCCTTCCCTGCTGGTACACTCATCTCCTTAGAATATTTTAGGCTGTGCCTTACTCTGTTGAGCTATGTTCCGTCTTCATCCTTGTCATGAATTTATAGGGTATCTTGACTCTAAGCAGAATTTAAGAGAAATTTTCCATTATGATGAGGACATACCTTTGATATCTGT
This sequence comes from Protopterus annectens, assembly GCF_019279795.1. NCBI lineage: Eukaryota > Metazoa > Chordata > Ceratodontiformes > Protopteridae > Protopterus > Protopterus annectens. Next base: position 1,502,958,205 of record NC_056743.1, read on the forward strand.
CATGTTAATTGCTGATATTAGTGCTGCCCCAGACTATTTGATCAAGTTAAAAAGAATAGAGGTGGGCTGCAGCCTCTTTGGATAAAGCCAACATCTCATAGAGATGGAGATGTCCATCTAATTCATATTCAGCATGTACATCATTCATGTGATGTATATACATGAAATAGGTTCATAGGTGTGTACTAGGCTAATGACCCTGGAGCCTTTACAAGCCTAGCCCATAGGATTACCCTGACATCATGCCACCAGAGCTTAGATCCCAGTGCCTCTGTCGAGTAGAGCCACTGGAGTGATCCCCGGGGTGAATTTTCTATTTCCCATCCACTCATCAAGATTTCTCTTGAAGAGGGCCAGTGAGGTGCTCTGTCTGACATATATGGGTAGTCAATTCCGTAGACTGGGCAGTCTCCAGGCTAATAAACCTGTCCCTCCAGCACGTTCTGTTGATTGTAGTAATGAGGTTGAGGTCTCTGGAGCGTGTGGTGCAGAGAGGGATGGTGGTAATTGTTTCCTTTGGTTTAAACACCGGAGAAGCTGTTAGAAGGACCAAAGCAAGCACGCTTCTGACCATGGGGAAAATAGTTTAATTTTAGAAGAAAACAGGAGCCATCAAAGTAGAAGTCTTTTGGGCAGGATAGTGTTTGTTTTACAAAAATAAAATAAATAAAAAATAAATGATACAAAAAAGAATGATTGCACTAGCAGCACCAGTTATTTCATGACAACTCCGTTGCATTATGTATATGCAAACACCGTAAGTAAAACTGTGATAACAAAAATAACATTGCTTAACGATCACCGCCATCGCAGTACAATAAAAGCTGAGATTGAGTCTATTTGCATTATTTGAAGACCATACTGTATCGCATTTCACTGGAGCTTTGTAAATCAGCGACAGTACTCCACCCCCCCCCCTTCCTTATTGCAGCTTTATTGGTGTGTTACAACTATGTGATGTTACGCTGCAAATCACAAGGGGTTAACTTGGCGAGGGTATCTTTGAATTGCCCATTCCATTTGGCTATATTAGAAAGGGGGTGTTGCAGCACATTCCATTCGAAAATCATCCCCCCAACTCCTTTTGGGAGCTCCAGTACCTTACATTCCCTTTCCGAGTAGGAAAGGAGTTAGTGATCCAGCCCTGGTGTAGAAAAGGATTACACAAAAACAGTAATACTGGAAGTAAAACCAAGGCCACATGAATTATCCTTTTTTCTTTAATTCTGTATGTACTTGTTTGTATTGTACATTGGACTCGAACTTGTGGATGGAGCTGGTGGGATACTAAGACTGTCGGGCACCTTTTAGACCTATAAGTGATGCAGGGTCCAGGGAGCGGGATAACTGATGCCTTTTGTGGTTGAATTTCAAAGAATCCTGATATTAGAACAAACTCTACTAATCCCCGTCATCACACATACATACACATGTAGATAAAAGAAAACTTTGGCGCATCCAGGGACTACTAAAGCACTTTACTAGCTAACTTTTAATAAGTTGAGGTACCAGAAAAAAAAACAAGACAGTTTACAATGCCCTTTACAAAGGTAACATGTTTGGAAAGGAGCACAGCGTGATAAGAAGCAGTCACGCAAGTGGTGCTTGTAACACACTGGCCCCTACTGCTGTTTTTTTTTTTTTTTATTATTCTTGAAGCCTCCAGTCCTGGCCAACCTGCAGCTGTAAAGGTGGGAGGAGCGGTCGCTTCCCCCTCCTCGCCCTACGATTCCAGTGCCCTATGGTTTATTTATTTTAATTAATTTACTTTTCTTATTAAGAAAAATAAATTAATTAAAATAAATAGATAAATACACACAAATTGCCCCCTTTACAAGGCCGGCCTGTACAGCGCCCTAGGTGGTCGTCTAGTTCGCCTATGCCTAAGGCTGGCTGTGTATATATGCAATATTTTGTATACCCTACCAGTTATCCTTTTTAATTCCATCTTTTTTTTTTTGACTTGGCTATAAACCCAGCAGAGCTAGTCTTTCACTTAAGAATCTCCCATCCCTTTGTGTTTGCCTGTATTTTATCAGTCCCTGATATGAAAGGCAGTCTCTAACCTGCAGTCCAAACTTCTGCTTAGCCTTGTATCCCTCTGCTGCCTTCCCCGCCGAAATTTTTTTGCTCCCAGTACTTTGGTTCCCTTATTAATTTTCTCCATTAAATTCCAGTTCCCTCTTCTTGAGGGCTTTCATTCAAAACCCAAGTCTCTCTCTATCTTTCAGACTTGCCCCCAGTTTCATCATCCTTTTCTACTTTGCCTGCATAACCTTTTAAATCAGATAACCTTAAACACACCCTAATAGTACACACAACCATAAAAAATTCTGGACAGTCATTAAAGAAGTTTTGCATACCATCAAAAAATTCAACCCTACCCCCCCCAATAACTCAACACTCAAAACCACAATATAGTTCAACTGTTATTTCATAGATAACATAGGATCTGTAACCAAGGATTTCCCAGCATCTAATCTCAACCCTGCCCAATAGCCACATTTCTCCACATCCGCTTTCACTTTCATACCTCTGCCCATATCCTATATAAAACTACCCTTAAAGCTAAATTGTGCTCTACTTCAGATGATAACCTTCGAAGCGAGTACCTTAAGATAGCAGCTAATAACATTGCTTATCCTGTCTCAGTCCTTATGAATAGGCCAATCCAGGAATCCTATGCTTCCTCTCTTTCTGGAAATAGTCACACATGGAAATTCCAACATAAATTATTATCTTTAGAACTATAGCAATCTTATCAGCCTCTCCAAAATACTTGAAAAATATGTTCAAAAGCAATTGCTAAACTATCTCCTGCAGGAAGAACTACCATCCCCCACGCAACATGGATTCTATTTCCCATAGTACTAACACTGCACTTGTAACCTGTATAGATACTGTCAGTAAAGCTGGAGACAGTGGCAAAATAGTCTCCTCTTTATTTCTAGACTTGTGTAAAATGTTCGACACAGTTTGTCATAGCAAGCTTCTACTTTAAATGTCCTCACTAGGTCTATCTCAGCCCACCCTTCTGTGGTTAAAAAAAATGCTACCAGTAGGTATCAGTCAGTAACATGGCACACTACTCTCTTTCCATACCTCCAAGTCACCACTGGTGTACCGCAAGGCTGTATCCTTGGTCCCCTCCCCTTTTAACATTCTCACCTACACTCTTCAGACATCCACACAATAGGCCTTCCTAATACAGCACACAGATGGCTCTACACTCATTTGCACATCTGCCAACATGGCACACCTCCAAAAAATTACTTGGGAACCTTTAACAGCCACTGAAACATGGCTTTGTAACTCACAACTCGCGCTCAACCCGCCTGCAAAAAAAAAAAAAAAAAAAAAAAAAAAAATACTTTTTTCCACAAATCCCTCACTCATGAAAGAACAAAATTTAAAGTCCTCTCTCTTTGTAATGCATCCATTGAGGTCACTTCTCCTAACATTCTGTTAGGTATGGTAGTGGATGATCATCTTAAATTCGACCTGTATAAACAAAATTGCATAAGAAAAACTCATTAAAAACTAGGGATGCTTTACAGAGCCAGAAACATTTCTCAGCAGAGCAACTAAAACTACACTTGCCACTTCTTTTCTCCTCCTCACATCTCTTTATTGTGCTCCTATCCTTACTAACTTCCAGGCATCACAAAAATAAAAATTTTAACTGCTATAACAAAGTTGCTAAATTTGCAGTAAATACCCCTTTCAGAACCCACCACTGTATAGCACTAAAAATCCTAAATTGGTTAGCACTACCCTGTCAAGTGACATACACAGATTCTTACCTTCTTGCCTGTACTTGTACCATGTTGCTAAGGCCTGGAACGCCTTACCTGTAACCATCGGGTCAGTACCCTCCCTTTCATCCGTCCAAACCACTCTGAAAGACTTCCTAGCCAAAAGCTAGCTTTGTTCTTACTCAGCACCAGGATAAACTATATTTCGGTAAATGTGAACAAGTACCTATTCATATCTTACACCTCTTTACTCTCACTTCCTTAATTCTATCAATTTTTCTTCCCTTGCTTTCTCCCTAAATATATCATAAGCCTGCTTTCCCTCTCACTTCATATTACAGTTCCTCTCTGTATTACACTAACTTATGTTTCTTTTCTCTATAAATTGGCTAAGATTTCTATAGATGCAAGATAAAATTTATTCTTAACCAATGTTTTGTATCATAAACACGAATACCACTTCTACCAGGCAAATGCTTCCCTCAACAATTGACAAAAATATATCCACTCAAAAATAATACGAGTAGAACTAACACATGGTCCAGCCTCAAAAAAACAAAAATCGAGCAGACTCTTTGATAAAATAAAACTTAAATAAAACAAGTGAGTGCTTTTGCAATATCATTTATTGCTTCCTCAGACTATAATTGACTGACAAAATACCGAACTATATAAATATAATCTAACCAGTCAAGTGCTAATAACATAGACCCAACCCCCAATGAAAAACCATGACATGTAAACATAATGAAACAAGTGGCATTGTTATAAAATAATTCTCGTTAAAATACATGAATAAATAAAAATGTAGTTAAAGTGACACACTAATTGTATCCCTCTCATTTTCAAAAACGGTTTGAGATGCACTGTCATTCAACCCCTTACCACTGTCAGCACACATTCTGATGATCCATTTGGCTTCTGCAGCTTCAGTAAAGATTCTTATATTGCCTTTCTGATCACTTTCTTTAACAACATCCACTACCATAAACTTAAATCCATGGTCACTACCCATATGTTGTAAATGTTTTGCCAGGGCATTATTGGGAGATGAAATCCTAATGTGATAAATATGTTCTTTAATCTGCTGCCTCAATGCCCTGTCCATTTTACCTAAATAGAATGCACTGCACAGCTGGCAAACCGCTAAATAAATAACATGATTAGTATTACAATTCCCCTCAACTCTAAATAGAAATTACATTAACTTACCTTTAATTTATCTATAAAGTGGCTAAAATGTCTATAGATACAAGTTAAAATTTATTCTTAACCAGTGTTTCATATGTCTAATTTGGAATAATTATTTAAACCGTGGATGTTTTGTGTTATTTTTAAAGATTATGGAATTATTGTTCTTAAAATGTTTTGCAATACTTTGGAGTCTTTCTCTCCGGTCTTCCACTGAAAATGGGCTCTTATCTAGTCAGATTTTCTCCCAGTAGTCCATTATCAATAAATAAATAAACCACCTTACTTTGAGGAAATCATCTTATCCCACTTAACTCTTGCCCTATTCCACTCTCAAATAAATTCCTTCATCTTTGTCACCCACAACTTTTCCAGTGTTTCCTAAAACTACATTAAATTTGTATACAAGTCTAAAGTGACTAAACACATTTTCAGTGTTTTATCAATATCCATAATCCATATCTTCAAGTTTCTCAGTTTTTGTGTTATCTTTTGTTTAGTTTTTTCTCATGTATCCTTAGCTACCGTAGCAGAATCCGAATCCTTTGTAATCCATATACTTAAATAACTCATCTTATGTCCCCAAAAGTCTGGGCATTGCTGATTCAGTTCATGCACTGGTGTCTGGTTTACTGCTGTAGGCTTTGTTTTACTTTATTTACTTTATATCCCCCAAAAGACTTGAGGGTATCTCAAAATGCTGCATGCTATCTGTGTCATTTTTGAGGTTTATCAAGTAGAAAATATCTGTAAAGAAAGCCCGCTTTTCTTGAGTACCATACCGGTTATATGTTTGAATTTGTGAAACCCTTGTTTTCCTTGTTGGTTGCTCTAAATATAAATCCAGTTACAAAGGAGAACAAGGACATTCCTGTCTGGTTCTACTGCTCAGATGTGGGTTGTTAGAGAATGACCCTCGTACCTTAAACCTTGCAGTTAACCCCATATATCACCCTTATTAACCCTGTTATTCTGTCTGGGAATGTGAGTGGATTGCATTTAACCCCATATATCACCCTTATTAATCCTGCTATTCTGTCTGGGAATGTGAATGGATTCCATTTAACCCCATATATCACCCTTATTAACCCTGTTATTCTGTCTGGGAATGTGAATGGATTGCATTAACCCCATATATCACCCTTATTAACCCTGTTATTCTGTCTGGGAATGTGAATGGATTGCATTAACCCCATATATCACCCTTATTAACCCTGTTATTCTGTCTGGGAATGTGAATGGATTGCATTTAACCCCATATATCACCCTTATTAACCCTGTTATTCTGTCTGGGAATGTGAATGGATTGCATTTAACCCCATATATCACCCTTATTAACCCTGTTATTCTGTCTGGGAATGTGAGTGGATTGCATTTAACCCCATATATCACCCTTATTAACCCTGTTATTCTGTCTGGGAATGTGAATGGATTGCATTTAACCCCATATATCACCCTTATTAACCCTGTTATTCTGTCTGAGAATGTGAGTGGATTGCATTTAACCCCATATATCACCCTAATTAACCCTGTTATTCTGTCTGGGAATGTGAATGGATTGCATTTAACCCCATATATCACGCTTATTAACCCTGTTATTCTGTCTGGAAATGTGAATGGATTGCATTTAACCCCATATATCACCCTTATTAACCCTGTTATTCTGGCTGGGAATGCGAATGTATTGCATTAACCCCATATATCACCCTTATTAACCCTGTTATTCTGGCTGGGAATGTGAATGGATTGCATTAACCCCATATATCACTCTTATTAACCCTGTTATTCTGTCTGGGAATGTGAATGGATTGCATTTAACCCCATATATCACCCTTATTAAACCTGTTCTATCTGGGAATGTGAATGGATTGCATTTAACCCCATATATCACCCTTATTAACCCTGTTATTCTGTCTGGGAATGTGAATGGATTGCATTTAACCCTATATATCACCCTTATTAACCCTGTTATTCTGTCTGGGAATGTGAATGGATTGCATTAACCCCATATATCGCCCTTATTAACCCTGTTATTCTGTCTGGGAATGTGAATGGATTGCATTTAACCCCATATATCGCCCTTATTAACCCTGTTATTCTGTCTGGGAATGTGAATGAATTGCATTTAACCCCATATATCACCCTTATTAACCCTGTTATTCTGTCTGGGAATGTGAATGGATTGCATTTAACCCCATATATCGCCCTTATTAACCCTGTTATTCTGTCTGGGAATGTGAATGGATTGCATTTAACCCCATATATCACCCTTATTAACCCTGTTATTCTGTCTGGAAGTGTGAATGGATTGCATTTAACCCCATATATCACCCTTATTAACCCTGTTTTTCTGGCTGGGAATGTGAATGGATTGCATTAACCCCATATATCACCCTTATTAACCCTGTTCTTCTGGCTGGGAATGTGAATGGATTGCATTAACCCCATATATCACCCTTATTAACCCTGTTCTTCTGTCTGGGAATGTGAATGGATTGCATTAACCCCATATATCACCCTTATTAACCCTGTTATTCTGTCTGGGAATGTGAATGGATTGCATTTAACCCCATATATCACCCTTATTAACCCTGTTATTCTGTCTGGGAATGTGAATGGATTGCATTTAACCCCATATATCACCCTTATTAACCCTGTTATTCTGTCTGGGAATGTGAGTGGATTGCATTTAACCCCATATATCACCCTTATTAACCCTGTTATTCTGTCTGGGAATGTGAATGGATTGCATTTAACCCCATATATCGCCCTTATTAACCCTGTTATTCTGTCTGGGAATGTGAATGGATTGCATTTAACCCCATATATCGCCCTTATTAACCCTGCTATTCTGTATGGGAATGTGAATGGATTGCATTTAACCCCATATATCGCCCTTATTAACCCTGCTATTCTGTCTGGGAATGTGAATGGATTGCATTTAACCCCATATATCGCCCTTATTAACCCTGTTATTCTGTCTGGGAATGTGAATGGATTGCATTTAACCCCATATATCACCCTTATTAACCCTGTTATTCTGTCTGGGAATGTGAATGGATTGCATTAACCCCATATATCGCCCTTATTAACCCTGTTATTCTGTCTGGGAATGTGAATGGATTGCATTAACCCCATATATCGCCCTTATTAACCCTGTTATTCTGTCTGGGAATGTGAATGGATTGCATTAACCCCATATATCACCCTTATTAACCCTGTTATTCTGTCTGGGAATGTGAATGGATTGCATTTAACCCCATATATCACCCTTATTAACCCTGTTATTCTGTCTGGGAATGTGAATGGATTGCATTTAACCCCATATATCACCCTTATTAACCCTGTTATTCTGTCTGGGAATGTGAATGGATTGCATTTAACCCCATTTATCACCCTTATTTAACCCTGTTATTCTGTCTGAGAATGTGAATGCTTCCATTGTCCTTTTCATAACTTTCATAAAGTGCTCCTTTACCTGCACTTCAACATTTAGTAAAGATATAGGAAAAAATCATAATGGTTTATGGAGTAATTCTTTTTATCATTAGCTCAGTGCATTATAGGTTTATAGATTAGTACTAATCTAACTTCCCTTGTGGGGCATTTTAAGCCTAGCCAAGTACCCAAGGTGAGAATCAAACTCTGCACCTTCTGTCTGTAAGGTAAACACCTTAACCATTATGACAGCCTCCCACCCAAAATATACTTCCTCTATCTGTAAAGCTCATTCCAGGGTTGAGAATCAAACCTTAAACCTTGTGATTGAAAGGCATCCACCTTAACCACTGCACCACTTGGCCTTTTAGATCTTGTTTCTTTGTTCAGGTAGAAGGGCTGCTTGTTTGTTTTACGTGGACTGCAATTTTTTTCTAGGCTGTAGCCTTTCACCACAAGGACTACACTGGGATTTCACTCAGCTTCCTTTGAGCTTCATATAATCCTCCAAGCATGTATGAATGCTCTGTACTGTGACCGGGATTAACTCAAGGTTAATCAGGTAATGTATACTGTCAACATCTGGCACATTTTTAGAATTCTGGCATAGTTCTGCTTGCAACCGTATGCATGCTAACAACCCGGGACATCCAAACTGAGGACTGACGTATTCTTGGCTTATACCTATCCACTTTGGTAACACTTTTGCCATTATTTTACCTAGTATAGCCACATGAAGTATATGACCAAAACTGATTCTAAACTCTCTTTACCCTTCCTGGATAATATACCCACCACAACCTTCTTCCAAGATCCAGGACCCCCCCCCCCCCCAAGATCTTTATCACTTTCTTCACTCCTGACTTCTAGATTTCCACAGGAATGCCATCTGTTCCTGGATATTTCCCTGTTGTAACAACCAACAAGAATAGTGGCATTCAGATTAAATGATTCACTTAAACCTGATGAATATATCCAAAAATGTATAAAAGTGAATCAAACAATGGGGCAGTATAAAAGCTTTATTCAGATCTAAAACATAAGCACTTTCGCAGTTGAAAACTGCTTCATCAGATGTTTAAAAACTATGACTCACACATATTTAAATATGCAATCACAACCAATTACAAAGGTCCACACCTCTCAGCCATCTCCTTTCATATAGATTTAAAGCAACATCAACATAAAACAATACTATAATAGTTTCAGTTTACCTAATGGCCTGTCTTTCAAAAGAGATTTTAGTGGAACCTTGTCATTAAGGCCATAGCCAACATCAGCCCCCCCAGGCTCATTATACGTTTGGCCTCTGAAACATCAGTTGTATTCTCTGTATAGCCCCCTCTAAGACCAATAGTGACCTTCTCAATGACTAAAAATATGTGTATGCCCACAATTATTTGTGTTTTGCTAGTGCATTGGTAAGACGCATTCTCTTTATATCATGTATATGTTCCCTTATTCTATCCGTGAACTGTCTGTTTGTCTTGCCTACATAAAACATTCTGCAAGAACAGACAGCTAAATAAACTACATTAGGGGAATCACAAGTAGCTCTCACACTAAATTTAAAAACTTTGTTAGAACCAGGATGTAAGTCTTCACCAGAGGAATCAATATACCTACAAAAATTACATTTATTACAAGGAGAATATCCCACTAACAAGGGGAGAGTGAAACAGAAGATACCACAAGAGCAAAGAGAGCCATGCACCATAAAGATGGGCATGATAATGCACTGATGTGGAATATCTCATCCAAACAATTGAATGACAGTGAGTGTTCTTTATTAAACAAACTGTTTGGCTTCAGCATTGTCATTCTCTGGATTATCCCTTCCCTCTCTTGCCTTGTCTCAAGCTTGAGATCCACTGGTGGATTCATCAGATTTCCATGAATTCAGGCCTGCATTTCCAGGTTCCTTCTTCCTCTTCCCACTCAGTAGCTGTACACGATTGTTGTCAGTCCGGGTTGGGGAACCTCCTCCAACAATCTCAGGTTCGGGGACTTTTGGTCTCCTAAACACTATCAGACGACATCCAGGTAAAGGTGAGAGAGCTGCGAGTCTGGCTCGCTTTATACACACTATGGTTCCAAGATCCTGTAAGGATTTTCACAGACAGTACCACAGTCTTGTGGCTACATCAACAAGCAAGCAGGCACAAAGTCTTTGCAAGGTGGCTCTGCATGCTTGGGATTTTGCAGTCTGCCATCAATTGCATCTTCAGGATGTTTACATTCCCTCAGAGCACAATATAGTGGCAGACAATTGTAGCAGGTCTAGGACAGATCCTTTCAAATGGATTCTTCACAGGGTGGTGCTCCTGGACGTTGTACATCAGTGGGGTACTCCAAGTAGATCTTTTTACCTTTTCTCTGAACAGACAGCTTCCCAAGTTTTGTTTCAGAATGGAGTGGATGCCATGCCTTTTTCCTGGGAGAGGATATTTTTGTGTGCCTGTACCCCCTTTTCTTCTGTTGACAAAAGTCCTACACAAGATCATGTGGGACAGGCTCAAAATCTTGTTGGTGACTCCCATTTGGCCCAGACAGTAATGCCCCACCCCCCCTGCTATTCCATTTAGCCAAGGGCAGTCATAACAAGTTCTCATGGGATGGTTCTTCTCACACAGGCCAATAAATCTCTCATTCATCCTCACTTGTCCACTCATTTGACTCTTTGGGAGATAAGATTTTGATTCCTTTTAGACACTGATTTTTTTGAGGACTGTTTTTTTCATGAGGCCAGAAAACCCACAACTGGAAAATCCTGTGTGGCTAGGTGGAATAGATTTTCTATTTGGTGTCAACACATGATCTTGGACCCCTTTTCCTGTGGGTATTCCTGTGGTCCTTTCTTATTTGTGTGAGCTGCTCACTTCTGGTCTGCCATATTCATCTGTTAGAGCTCATTTGTCAGCCATTTCTGTTCATCTACCTTTGAATCCACCCCTTGCTTCTAGTTTTTTTAAGGGATTTTTCTTATTAGGCCCCCAAGAAAGCCTGTTCCTCCACCTTGTCCTTAATTTTGTTCTTGAGAAATTAACTCCATTTCACTTTGAGTCTGCAGTTTCCTTTTCATTGCAACATTGCACTTGGAAGACTGTATGGTTGGTTGCTCTTGCCTTTGCCAAGAGCGTCTCTGAGCTTCAAGCACTCATGGCAGTTCCACCTTTTTTTTTTTCCATAGAGAAAGGGTCTCTCTGTCTGTATCAGTTCTTCTTTTGTTTTCAGGGCTGTTAATGACTTGTCCTTGTTCAAACAGTCCATCTTCCATCTTGTTTCCCTTTCCTGCTGAATGCTAGTGAGAAAATGATTCACATATTTGATTTATATCTGATAGATTTATGTAATAGATTTATAGCTCGGCTATTACCTAGACAAGACAAAAGACACCAGGAAAGCTGTGCAACTTCTGTTTTTCCCCCAAGAGATTGAAATTGTATTGTTTTCAAGCAAATCATCTCCTGGATCTCCAAGGCCATTTATTGTTGCTGTTATTTTCATGGCAAACCGCTTTCTTCTGTTTGTGCTCATACTACCATGGCAGTTACCTCCTCTGGTACTATTTCAGGGGTTTGGATACTAGATCCCTTTTGGAAGCCATTCTTATGTGCATGCTTTAAACATCACAAGTTGGATGTGATTTCTAGAGTCATTGTGGGTTTTGCAAGAGTCATGAGATCTTGGAGGTCTCTTCCGTGGCTTCCTTCTACTGTCCTTTCAAGTAGCTTTTTCAGTCTCCCAGTTGTAAGGAATACTGAAAGAGTGATAAGGAAGGATATAGTGCACTTGTGTAAGATGTTACCATAACGGTAGATGTCCTACTTCTCACTGTTGCAGTATTTTATCCCTTCCTCCTGTTTTTCTCTGTTGTCTTCCTTCTGGCTCAGGGGTCTTTCTTTCTATCAGCCTTCTTCCCTTCCTGGATGTACGTGGCTTTGCTTTTCCACTTCAGTTGCGCTGGTTCTCTTGGGGCAGTTCAGTTCTGAGGATTTGGCACTTGTATATCACTCGTGTACATTACACATGGTGCACAATACCTGGAAGGAGCAATGCTTTGGCATGCTGGCCGGACGTTTGGCTATCTGTGGTAGGATATCCCAGTTGTAAATATTAATGCAGCAAAGTGAAGTAGAACATCTACTGTCATGATCAGTCTCACACAACTATACTTTCTGCCACCCACTCTCATACACATGCATACAAATATTCTTGGATCCAGAACTCATCTACACACAGACTTGCAGACTTTTGCTGAAACAGGAAGCAATTAAAATCTATTTCCCACGTTGAAGCAAGCCTACTTTTAAGGCAATTAATTGAACCTGAAAAATCTTGAATTTCAGAATTCAGTTGCATTTTTAAGTGTCTTTGCTTGGGAGGTTGCATCCCAGATAACCCTGACAAGGGGGTGCTTTGCCCCTCCACATCCCTGCTGTTTATATGTACTATCTCTGAGATTGCTTACCTCAGATTAGAGGGAGTGCCCTGAGATGACACTCTCAACATTAGTATATCTTTTAACATTTAAAGTTTCACTGCTTCAAGGATCACCATTACAGTCCTAGGACTTTCAATGACAACCCTTGAAAACCTGTGTATTGTGCCCTTCAGTCATCGGCATAAAAATTGCATTATATTTATGATTTCTTGAATGCATTGTTATGAGGCTTGGGTTGTTGGCTAAAGGAATCTTTGGGGCAGTCCACTTACCCACTTATTAAATGTGTTGCAGATAAATGTCTTGTCTGTTAGACTGAAGCCACACCTGATGTATAGGGAGCAAAGCCAATCACTGAACATGGTTAGTATTCCAGACAGATTTGTGCTGTAAATGAGAATATAGGCAGACTTTTTGAATGCTTGTAGTGTATTCTACATAACCTACTCTTGTCTCACTGGCTAAGTTATTTCCATTGTGTACATTTTCAGGGCTGCTGTCTGGAAGCAGGCCTGCCTAGGCTTGCATTCTGTTGCACTGAGCATGACTTGTGCTTGGTAACTCGTGTTTCGGGTGTTCGTTTCCACCATCTATGAAATGGGGAATGTGTACCTTACTATTGCCACAATAGACCAGAAGAGTGTCTCTTCAGTGTGGATGGTTTAATCATGTCATTAGTTCTAGAAAACTGGTTACTTGTTCGATGGCCTCCGAGTGGTATATCACATGGCCTCCTTGAGCGGAGTACATGGGAAAGCCCTGCTCTGCTTTACTATGTGGTATGTAACATTACAGGGCAGAGTAAGCAGGCTGCAGAGTGTGTGTGCTTGTGAAAGGGAGACAATTTATGCAGAAAATACCTAGCATGTCAAAGAGGTCTGTACAATTTCTGCATTGTGATTTTGAAGTAAACACCAGTTGTAAGACTTTAGTTACGGGTGAAATAACATGTTTTTTATCCCTTGATGTGACTGTTTGCTGTTTATTCATCCAGATAAATCAGACATTGCGAGATTTCACGGAGAGAGAGCATCAACTCCGGCAGCAGCACAATAAAGCAGATATCCAGTCACAACAGTCGGTAAGAAAAAAACAGGACATATTTTAATATACATTATGTTGCACGGGGACTGTTCATTTTTTGTTGTAGCTTTTGTCTGGGCTTTGCATGCGATGAGTCTGACCAAAGCATGGCATTTTCATCAACTGTTCTTTTTGCCTGCTAGCAACACCGGTTTGTCTTGAAATGTCCCAGTTCCTGGTGGGAGAGAGGCTGGGATTTGAGATATTATATGGTTTATTTATTTGAATGCAATGCTGGTAGTAAGGGTGTGCTGAGTTAATGGACAGGGGAAGTAAATGGCTGCAGTTTCATCTGAAGGAATGTAGTAGCATGCTACTAAATATCCAGTTGTTCTTTCTCAGATGCAGAGACAGAATGCAAAGATAAACAGCATAAGGAAGTAGACAGGAGAATACACGGGTATGTTTATATCTGAAGGGATGCGTAGGTGCACAGTGTTCTCTGTTCTGGCATAGGTAGGATATATACAGATGCACTATTCTTTTAGAATATCCGGCACTTATCCATGGGGGGCATAGGCTCACTGACCATTAGAAACAGTGTGCTGATATATTATTGCCATTAAATGAATTTGATTAATTAAAGGTAGGTATATTGGGACTCTGGTGTCTTTTCAGCTACATCAATGTTCCACAAACAGCAAAACAGAGGTATATACAAATTAAAGATGCATACAAAGACAGTTATCACTGTATTTTAGAATACTTGCTGGTGAAAGAAAAAAATGTATACAACTGAATAAATGATAGTCATAAGCAATGCAGTTACCAGTTGTATTGATGATTGTTTTATTGTTGTTTGATTATATTAATGAGAATAGTTTAGTATTTAAAGCACAGAGCATAGGCTTCAGCTTTATATTTTGAATGTTAATATACGACTGTTGTAGAGTACTTCAGAAAGTTGTGGAAACAGTGCAATATTGTAATAACCACCCTGCCTTAAGTTAATTGCAATATGTGTTGAGGCTTTAATGTTTCCCATGTTCAGAAGCAAGTGCACATGGCCACTTAATGGGTTGTTAGTGCTTTTTATAATGTTGATAGCATCTATTGGTCAGTGATCAGTCTTGGGAGGAAACTCTTCAGTTTAGTTATGAAGGGCTCAGATGTGCAACTGCCAAGGTGCTGCAAGATTCACAGCATAGACTAAGGAGGTGGTAACAAGTGGAGTTTGAGAGCACTGCCATGGGATTAGTGATTTTGTGGGAGGTCAGTGGTTTATGTGCTAATAAATTCACAGATATACTGTTGTATAGACATGCAATTGTATTCTGAAAGATGAACTGGCGCTAAGACTGTCCTCAACTGCCTCAGAAGATGCACTGGAGTTATACCACCTCAAAGGGGTTATGGGGAGGTACTGCATTTGTAGTCTGCAGCATGCATACTGTACTTTCAAGGAGATGTTCAGCTGCAGTATTCTTTCAGATGTTCTCTTTGATAAAACATTACTAGGGTATACTGCTCAGTTGTTGGAGGGGCAGAGTTATTGTGCTGTCAAAACCTTAGGTTGGACAAATCAAGAGTAGCAGCAAGGTGGCTGTACATTTGCTGATTATGGAAAATATATAACAAAAATGTTAGCAGTAATGTAGCATATATATACGCACTGCTGACTTATAGTGAAAATGCAAAGCCCATCATCGAGGAATGTAGACACGTTCAGTGGGGAAAAGTAGTAAAAAGTACATGGTCATACATTATATTCAAGTTCACGTGATTGTTTCCAAGCACATTACAGTAAAAAATTAACTACAGCATAAAACATATGGCACCCAGCAGATAGCTGAATAAGTGGAAAACTGAGTAGCTCAATAAATCATAGTCAGAGTGGGTTATAAATCTGTCCGGTTTTCAGAATCCTCTTAGCCACAGGGGTAGGATATTCCAGAAGTGTGAGGCCTGATAGGAGAATGATCAAGCACTGGAAGTTTCATGCCACATCTTAGGGACAGTATCCCCAGAGTTGGAAATGCAGAGATCTAGCCATGCTGTAAGGAACCCTGAACTACCTATAGGTGGAGTGCTCAGATCATGCAGGGATAAATACACTAACATGGGAACTTTGTGGGTGATCCCTGCCTGAACTTGCAGTCAGTGCACATTCCACAGAAATGGTATGTTGGATTGGTAACTGGAAGTACCCTGACTTTGCAATTTGCAAAATCCAGTTGAAGAAGGTCATGTCCTGAATTAAGATGCAGTGAGTGGAATATGATATAGTAAACAAGCTGGAATGAAGCCTGGACATGTAAAACCATCAAAAGGTTTTCAGGAGGAGGAGGAAGGTCACTCATTTGGGTTATATTCCATATGTGGAAGCATGATGACTTAACACTAGGTAATACTTGGTCCTGAAGTGGCAATCTGTGTTGCATTTGATGCAAGGAGGTTACCTAAGAATGACCTGTTAACATACAGAAGTTAGACAATGATTTACAGAGCTTAATTAGAGCACAGCTCTGGCTTTAGCCGCGGTGGTACAGCGGTAGAGTTGTTGCCTCACAGCAAGAGGTTCTCCTGTTCGATTCTCGGCTGGAGTGCCTTCTGTGTGGAGTCTGCATGTCCTCTCCGCGGTCGAGTGACCTCCGAAAGACATGCGTGAATGGGCGTGCCTTCGCTGAAGGTTGGCCGTCAGGCTGGCAACTCGACACCATACAAATCTACTGCCAGTCATTAGCAGACCGGAGTTCCGCTGTGGCGACCCCTAACCGGGAAAAGCCAAAAAGACAAACAAACAATTAGAGCATAGCTCTGATGATAGAGGGAAGTTAACTACAAATGTTTTTTGAGACTAGCCTCCATATCACTGATGTAGCTGTTGGGAATATTTGGCAGTTCTGTTACTTTCTGTGCAGCTGTGTGTGATTTAGCTTGTATTGTTAAGACTTGTGTTTTCCAAAGAATGGCTAAGCCACTGGCTGATAAATCAATTACTGGAGATTAAGGTAATGAAATGGACAATCTCTGTGCAGCTGCATGCTTCTCTGGTTCCCAGGAAAAGAGGGAAAGCTGTTGCTTAATCAAAGATAAATCCTCTACTTCATTTCCTGATATTTGTTTTTGAATCATAAGACTTAAATAAATATTTCATTTCTCAGACAGTTTGTGTAGGTTTGTGCAGATTACTTTGTAAGTAGTACAGACTATGATTCCTAAACTTTAGCTGTTCTTTTCCTGTGATTGATTCAGAGAGTATAAAGGATATGCAGTACAGACTAAGTCTGAATCTCATCTTTGTTGCGTGAATGCTGTCCTTGGCGTTTGGAATTATAACCTTACATCTTCATTTATAAAAAAGGCTTTTTGTTGGCTAAATGAGGAAATAAGTAATGAGATAAACACTAAGAAATAGGCCCAAAGATCTTTGAATAATTGAATTAGGCCATTTAAATACTAGTACATTTAGTAATTTATAGATTCTGCGGTGGTGGTGCTGCGGTAGTGTTGTCGCCTCACAGTTAGACGTTGCCCGTTCGATTCTCAGAGCGTCTTCTGTGTGGTGACATGCGTGAATGGGCGTTCCTTCGTTGAAGGTTGTGCGTTAGGCCCGGCAAGCCAGCACGTCAAAATCTACTGCCAATCTTTAGCGGACCAGAGTTCCGCTGTGGCGACCCCAAACTGGGAAAAGCCGAAAGAAACAAACATTTAGTAATTTATAGACTGACTGTGAAAGATGTGCATTTGTAATAAATTAAATAATAATAATGTAAATGCACAGTGCAGATTATTGAATTATTTCACCATGTTCAAGTGTTTGATTACACAGTTCATTGCTTGTGGAAATTCTAGGTTTGAAGCCAGCCAATGGCAGCTGTAGCAAAATGTGCAGTATGGTATTTGCTGCAGGTTAGTTTTCAACGTAGTGCTTTGCTAGTTAGTTTTAGTAATATTTTTCTTACCTCATTTCAAGTATCTGAGTATGACATTTTTATCCAACTAAACTTTGATTGACAGTATATCCCACCAGCTTATTTCCTAATGTACGAAAATCTCCTTACTCAGAAAAGTCTGACCCATTACCCTCATAATAAATTCTGGAGATGAGAGCTAGGCAGTTTGAATTTTTTTTTTGGCAACATTGTCATGGCTACTGCCTTAGAGGTGTTGAGATTCAGGTGATTACTGTTCATTCAGTTTGAATGCTTTTCAAATCATTGGCAATGGAATTTGGAAGGGAAAACATGTTCCCATGGGAAGAAATGATGTAGTCGTGCATCATGTGTGTGTATTGAAGATCACTTTTTCTAGTGATTTCTGTCAAGGGAAGCCAGTACAGAGCACAATAGATCCATGATGAAACTTTGAGGGACATCAGAGGCCACTGGGTCTAAAGTTGGAGAGTTAACCTATGACACTAACCATGGAGTACTTCCTGATCATTAGAAGGCATACTGGTACTGAAAAGTATCAGAAGCAGTGCAGTATTCAGACAGTGATCCAAGAACATGAGGTGGTCAACTGTTTCCATTACTGAAGAGACATCAGGTAAGTGCAGAACTGATTAACAGTTCTCTCACCATTATAAGGTCATTCATAAGGGCAATCTGTGGTACTGTGTATAGTGCAGAAAACCAGATTGGAGAGGTTTATGACCTCATTTCTCAAGTTTCTTAGCGTGCTTCCTACCTAACCATTTTACAGTATAGAGAAAAATAATTAAAATAAATAAATAAAAAGTAAAGCAATATCATCAATAACAGTAAATAAGCAACTATAGAGAAAATGTCAGTATTCATATTTATGCGGTGGTGGTGCTGTGGTAGCGTTGTCGCCTCATAGCAAGACGTTGTCCCGTTCGATTCTCAGCTAGAGCGTCTTCTGTGTGGAGGCATACGTGAATGGGGTGTGCCTTCATTGAAGGTTGTGCGTCAGGGCTGGTAGCCCGGTACGTAAAAATCCACTACCAATCATTAGCGGACCGGAGTTCCACTGTGGCGACCCCTAACCGGGAAAAGCCAAAAGGCACAAAAAAAGACTACTTGCAGGGAAATAATGTTACATGTGTGCAACCTTTTTCAGCAACCTTCCTAGTAACTGGAAGGTTCGAGCTATGGTGGTATCTAGTCAAGTCATCCAGAGCTAATGTGAGCTTCTTAGAGATGATTACAAACGTTTCCGTTAATGCAGATAAAATGACTCCTGACTCAAAGGAGAATAGTTGGTAATCTGTGCCAGTACCTAAGGACAGGCAGCAGCCAGTCTTGTTGGGCATGCGTGAAACTGTAAGTAGACCAACATATCCTTAAAACCAGGGGCAAGTATTTGTCATAATCTGATAAATAAAATATGCACAAAGACAGTGATAGGGGCTCCCTGCATAAACTGCACATATTCACTGAGCTTCTTGCTGTAGAAGGAACATTACTGAAGGACACAAGCTGCAGTGAATTGAGCAGCCAACTTGTATTCCTCTGGGAGAATGTGCTCTATAGATGGACAGACAAACCAATTTATATAGCTTGAAAACCATCAGAATGAGCATGACTGATTGATTTTGTATTATGGAGATCTTTTTTATGCATGAATGCTGCCTTGTCACAAGAGATTTATTGAATGACAGAAGTAGTAGTACACATCCAGCCTGTTGCAGTTACACATATACCTGTATCCTGTCCTGGCAATGGAGAGCAGAAATGCATATCATTAACCGGATGATTAAGTGATACTTAGCAGTGTATGACTGTGGTAGCCATTGTGAAAGAAGTGTAGCAGATATATTTTTTCTGGTAACTCATTAGCCTTTGATTCTGTATGCGCTGAAGTTGATATGGACCTGCATCTTGTGCAGTAATTTAACATCCTATGCAAACACTAAGCTAGGCATCAACCCCTATATAACTAGGTGGGTTGCAAACTGGCTCACAGATAGAACCCACAGTGTGAAAGTAGCTAACTCCAATTGCCAACCAGCCACGAGTGGAGTCCCACAGGGATTGGTCCTGGGTCCTCTCCTGTTTGGTATCTTATTCTCAGAAGTCCAGGCCAACATGAAGGGACTCTGGCTGACAAAGTTCGCAGAAGATTGCAAGTTGGGAACTATTATTAATTCCCTAAGTGATGTTGATATCCTACAGAAAGGCCTTACTGAGATCAATGACTGGTGTCAGAACCATGGCCTTAAGCTCAGTGCCAAAAAATGTCATCTCCTTTGGGAAAAACCCAGTTTCCATGAATTACCACGTCGATGGTAGTCCACTGAACACAGAAGGTGTTATAAGAGATCTGGGAACACAGGTTGACAGCAACCTCTCTTTTGACCACCACATTCCCACTGTGGTCGAAAGTCCTTCTATGTGGAACATTTCATTACTAAGGGTTTTGCATCCAGGAAGAAAGAGTTCATTGTCTCCCTCTATTCTTCCCTCATTAGGCCATTCATAGAGTACATTGCCCCATTTAGCATGTATCTCACTAGACACCTGCAACAACTGGAGAGCCTGAAAAAGTACCTCACATATCGCCTACTTAGAGGTGATTTCTGCTTGATTTACAAAGCCATGTCTGACTCCGCTCTGTTAGAAATGCTACAGCTAAAGAAATCCCAGTCCCTCCACACCACATGCTCCAGAGACCTCAACCTCATTACCATAATCAACAAAAAGTGTTGGAGGGACAGGTTTATAACCCAGAAACTGCCCATGCTATGGAATAGACTTTTCATACATGTCAAACAGAGCAACCTCACTGGCCATCTTAAAGAGAAATCTTGATGAGTGAATGGGAAATAGAAAATTCACCCCAGGGATCACTCCAGTGGCTCTACTCGACAGAGGCAGTGGGAACGAAGGTTGGCTGGCATGATGTCAGGTAATCCTATGGGCTAGGCTTGTAAAGGCTCCAGGGCCATTAGCCTAGTACACACCTATGAACCTATGAACTACATGTGACTCTGAGTACAACAAATTGATCACAATAGATTCCATGTCAAGTCTACATTTGCTGAATGTAGTCTTTAATTTTTGGAGGATGTAGCATTCCGGAATCTGATAAGAGCATGTGTAATGTACAGAGCTATAGACATGTAAACAAACAAAAGCTTGTTTATGTAAAAATGGTAAAAAGCAGCCGATTAAAACCACAAAAGAAACTGTAAAGTACTACTAAGACATTTTATCTCACATAAACGTCATCATAGTAAAGTAAAACTGTTGAACCAATCAAACTTTTAAATCTCTTGGCAACCAATCAATTCTCAAAAACTAATAAAAAGATAATTAATAGTAAATTAATAGTCATTAAAGCTATACTCCCAAAAAAGACTACTGTATCATTGTGGATATGAAAAGACTAATAAACAAAACACACAAATGAATATGTTTTGCATATAAATGTGCTGCATATAATTAAATTACTTGATCAGTATTTTGCCTGTTACCAAAGTCATAAAAATTCATTACTTCTTTTTCTTTTGGCTGTTCCCATTAGGGGTCACCACAGCGGATCATGTGTTTCCATTTCTTCCTGTCCTCTGCATCTTGCTCTGTCACACCAACCACCTGCATGTCCTCTCTCACCACATCCATAAACCTTATCTTGGGCCTTCCTCTTTTCCTCTTGCCTGGCAGCTTCATCCTTGGCATCCTTTTCCCAATATACTCAGCATCCCGCCTCAGCACGTGTCCAAACCAATGCAATCTCGCCTCTCTGGCTTTGTCTCCAAACCGTCCAACCTGGGCTGACCCCCCCTAATATACTTATTCCTAATCCTGTCTGCCCTCATCGGACCCAGTGCAAATCTTAACATCTTTAACTCTGCCACATCCAACTCTGACACCTGCCTTTTTGTCGATGCCACTGTCTCTAACCCATATAACATAGCCGGTCTCACTACCCTCTTGTAGACCTTCCCTTTCACTCTTAATGGTACTAGTCTGTCACAAATCACTCCTGACACTCTTCTCCACCCTGCCTGTACTCTCTTCTTCACCTCTCTTTCACACTCGCCATTACTCTGAACTGTTGATCCCAAGTATTTAAAAAATTCATTACAAATGTGTAAAATCAA
The DNA here is from genome assembly GCF_019279795.1 of Protopterus annectens. Lineage (NCBI taxonomy): Eukaryota > Metazoa > Chordata > Ceratodontiformes > Protopteridae > Protopterus > Protopterus annectens. The sequence continues at coordinate 1,502,980,127 of NC_056743.1, forward strand.
TTTGATTAAAACTTTTACTGGGTGTTTTCAAGGAGCCTAATTATATTAATGTTGCTTGTTTTTTTGCACATGGTTTTTACCCATGAAAGGCCATAAAAAGCTGTGCAGGATATGCACATTGCTAAATAAACCACATTTTTGTTGAGATTTACTCTCTCTGGATAACCTATAGTTCTCTTGAAACCCTCCACACAAACATATGGGATGTGGTTAATATACTTACAGTATTTACACATGCCACATTGGTTCATAATGGAAACTCCATTGTAGTCACACCAACTATAACTACCCTCAAGAATGTTTTTAAGGTTCTTTCCTTTACTGTATGCAACCAAGGGAGCTTCCTCCAATTTCTTTTTTTTATCTCATGGGAGAAAATTAAGTTCCAATTGGACTTCAATATTGCCATAATTTTGTAAATCCCTACATTGTAGGGGATTATCACTGCAAGTTTCATGTTGTGGTTCTTTGGTTCAGAGTTGGCTTTAACATGGTTAGCAGTAGATACATCCTCATTGGGTATAACAAAATTTAAGTAGGGGCATATTTTGTCATTCTGTTAGTAATGCACTCCTTAACTTTTTAACAGTATGTCTTGATGCCTTCTGTCCTCAAACACCTTTACCAAATGTCCATTTTGTCAAAGAACTGATAGTTCTATTAGAACTATCGACCCAGGATTACACCCTAAGTTACTACAACAATTAGAAAAAACTAGGATGCTCCCCAAGTATGTTAACTTGGTTCTCCACCTACCTAAACAAT